>NW_025782698.1:0-44703 GCF_021130785.1 Homalodisca vitripennis
GTTTTGAGTTACAATTCTAAGACAATACGGTAATCATATGGTACAAGAAGCCTACAAGTAATGTTTTAATGCGGTTTCTTGTGTTGAGTCTGTTAGGTTTTCTGCTAAACAGTATTAACTTCACACTGAATGCACTTATGTAATACTAATCTGAACGATTGTTTCAATAATCTAAATCCATCCATGATATTATGATCAGAAGATTTGTGTTGAACCACACCCATTGTTCTATTCAAAATCTACTTAAAACTATTTTCTACGTTTAACATTTGGTTTTAAACCATCTCCCAACGTTTTTTACTACAATTCACGTAATTTTGTATGACAACTTGGTGAGTTTCAGAAATACTTTTCTGTTTTGGACATATCACAGTCGGGCCAAAAATTTTATGAAATAAAATGTTCTTGTTCTACAATTTTATTCTTTCTATGACATTGATTAATTTCTTCCTAAATAAACGTCACATGTAATGTATGGCTTTTTAACTGATAATAATGTAAATACTCTCTTGGCCATCTCAAAATAATCATGGAAAAATCAGTGTTATTGCTAGCCCTATATCCTTATTTTTTCATGGAATATTTCATAATATTAAAACACTACTGGTCCATTTTGCGAAATAAAGACATTTCCAATTCTTTTGCAATAACAATTTCCGGTTCGCGATTTTGTGTGTAATAATGCTTATTTAAGTTTTTTAAATCCATTTTTATATGCTATCAATGACATTATTTTTTATTTATTTTTGCATAATCGTTGGATTTAAAATTCTGGATATCCCATATACTTTCCCAGTTTTTTTGAACAGTTTTGGGCCAATGGAGGCGGAGCCTTCAGTTCAAAGGTCAAATTGAATTTTTCATTTGCTTTTGAACATAAAATAGTATGGTTTTATGAAAAAATGCCACACGACCATACCGAAGCAATGAACGCCACTTTATAAAACTACTAAAAAAATTCAAAATTCTCGGTTAGGGATCGGCCAACTTCCTCCTCGGTTTCTCCTTAACGAATTCTCCGATCACACCAAAGGTCCATCCGACTTCTGCATTCCTTGCTCGCTTGGATCTCCCCGACACTCTAAAAATTTTTTTTTGAAGCACACTCCAGATTAAATGGGTCCCTTAGTCACAGAAAATGTTCCCTGTCTGAATTTAAACCTGTATCATACCACTAACGGATCCTTATTGTTTATCATCATATTATTATTAGACCCTAGGAAAACCCGGGAATAAAATCTACTATAACTAATGGGTTCTTAGTTTCATCTTATCAAAATTGTTAGTCCCTTTAAGAACGTACATAGAATCTACGTATTTCGGCTCGTTCTAACACCATCAGTAGGATTTTAAATTTTATTATGCATAACATTAGCCGAGTGGTTCGCGTCTTTCCACACAATATGAACAATGTCCTCATGACCATAGAAATGATGGTTTTCCGTCCAATTCCAGGCCGTTATCGGGATGAACAATGTCCGTCCGGGCCGGTTATCATTTTTTTAACGTCGGTTAGCTTTTTTAATACGTGACAAAAATATCAATCGTATATATTAGTGTAAAGCAAAAATCTTGCTCGTGTGGTTTAAATAGTTTTTTAAAAGACAACCTCATCGGTTAGTAAAAAAATTTGTTATTAGATATAAAAAAAATTGTAGTTTCCGTCTGCGTTTCAAAGGAGATAAATTATTTACGAAAAAT
This sequence comes from Homalodisca vitripennis, assembly GCF_021130785.1. NCBI lineage: Eukaryota > Metazoa > Arthropoda > Insecta > Hemiptera > Cicadellidae > Homalodisca > Homalodisca vitripennis. The sequence continues at coordinate 1,702 of NW_025782698.1, forward strand.
TAAAAACCTATTATTACTACTTCCCTATATCCCATGTAAATGCGCGGAAAGTTAATTTTTAATTTTAGATTCATAAATCACAGTTTCGCTTCTGTTTGTCTTGGCAAGGTGCAAATGATAACGAATCAACCGGGTTACTGGTGCATAAATATATTTCAAACCTCTCACAGGAATAAAAGCAAGTAATGGTAAAGGCCAGATAGTAGATAGCCCACTTTCAAATTATAAAACTGGAAGTAACCTATCGCTGCAGTTACAGCAATTAATTAAATTTACTGCAAAAACGGATGTTTTTGCAGTCCAAGAGTTTCTCTACAAGCCATTTGTTTAATGTTTTTGGAAAACTACATTACCCACGTCAAAGACCGAAGCTAAGAGATAAACTACTTTGTGGTTGCTCATCATAAATACTTGTATAGCTTTATTTTTAAGAACTGAGTGTAAGTTAAATTAAGTTTGTCACTAAATACGTATTTTTGAACTTCAAATATTAGTGACCTTAACATAATTTATGCATCATTATATTGAGAAATGGCCCTAGTACTTTTACGACGTGGCAATGCAAGAGCAAAACTTTGATATTGCTGTCATGAATTACCTATTCATGCAGTGCAGTCATCAGCTCATAAAAACACAGAATATAGAAGTTGAGTTAATTCAAAGTTGTATGGCCCAGAACAAATACAAAATTTAAAAAATAACGCAAATTGTGTCACGTTGTCTTATCAACTAAATATACTAATCACTTACCAAAAAGAACACCAAGACACTAAGCACCACCAACCAGGGAAGAAAGCTTGGAGCTGCGACCATTGTATTCCTCCAGTGTATCCGGCGCTTCTGGAAACGTCCGTGATGGCCGATTTTGTACCTATCACAATACAAACAGTCCTATCACTTACCTCACTGAATATCACAGTCATACATCACCGTGGCGCATGGTTTCTATCAATGAAACCAGCTCAAGGGACTTTAAATGTAACTTCTGTATCTTTTTTTCTAACTTTAAAGCGTCACACACGCAATGTGGAACTCAACGGCTAGTGAATAAGGTAGAGTGGAAATGACAATTGATAATTACCAAATTCTACGACTAAATTTCTTTTCATTAAATATTTGTACCTACTATCAATTTTCTAAATTTATGGTTTAATTTCTTCAAGCTGTTTATCCTCCAACATCATCCTAGATTGCTAACCTTATAGAATTTATGAATAAGTACTTAATAATTCACAGCAAGCATAAAAGTTATATAAGCTTTAGAAATCTAGTGTTTACAACTAAACGAAACCAAACACGACTTTAATACACATCCACTAAAGAGCTTTGAAGGTTTATCGATTCAGTTTTTAAAAGTTTTAGAATAGAGGCTGTTATATAATGATTTTTTGAAAAAACCTTACTGGCAATTATTTCATTATATAGACACATTTAGCTTAGAATGCACAAAGACTTAATAAACTAGAAAATCTTGGAAAGGTTTTAAAAAAGTGGTGCTTAAATTTTCGAAACTATGATAAAATCCGAAACAACTATATCGATTTTTTTCATATTTACCCATCATTGTAAAAAATTGACCTTCAAATCCAATAATGCAAACTTCAATTATGAATTGCGCTTAAAAGAACCTGCTTACAGTAAGTTTGCCTTTTCTCCCGGACTGTCGCCTGTAATGTACTGGGCAAAAATATCTGACGCTATATTCGTTTGCTATGTAGTCGAGGGGTCGTGTTTTGAGAGTGGAAGTGGGAGTGTGGGTCCGGGCCCTATGCTATTTCTGTTATCCTATGTAGCATTGGTTAAGTGTATGCACTGCGATTTTTTTAAAAGTAAAGAATTTTTTATTGTTAGCCGTTTAGTTTTTTTCATAACAATAAACAAAGAGCAACTACCTGGAGAATTTTTGGATCGATTTTATATCCCTAAACTAAAAAATACATATGAATAGCTTATGAGAAAAATTATTGGTTCCAAAAGGGAAGGGGTAATTGGCTATATTATCCCCCCCCCCCAAGCAAATTTCATAATTAAGGAATAAATTTTCTTGAGCCGCGATCACTCTCATAATGGTGCGCACTTTAGGGGAGGGAGGGGTAAATTTACAATTAAAAGACGTACGCAAAATAAAATATCCCGTACCTACATGACTTCCAAAGACCTACCAAATTAGTCGCTGTCCGTAACAAAATGAGGTGTTGCAAAATTTTGTGTTATCAGATTTACAACTGAAAGTTCCATATATTGGATAAATGATACGTCTTCAAAATCCCAAATGATTGTATATTTAGGCTGTATTTATTAATCCTTTTCATTAATTAACACGTACTGTTGATATTAAAATAATAAATATGCTTGGAGATTTTCATCAAAGTTTGTTGCCCGCTTTTTTTTATTTGTTTTTCCCTGTCACCCATTAAAACATGTTTTTAAGCATGTAGGTAAAATCTAGGATTTTAAAATTAATATTCTCGCTAACCATTAGGATAGATATTGTTCTCTCTTTTACAAATTTTGAAAGTATATTTTCACTAATACCTACGTATACTATAGTTAAAAAATTGTTTTTTTGTTTTGGATTTAAGACCATCATTCACATAATTATATCGAACATTTGTTGGTTTTTTTTTTAATATTTAATTATTACTATACTCGCAATTTTGGGATACGAATAACGAGCTGTTAACAAGCATTCTACCAGTAGTCACTTATATGAAATTCAGATGGTTAGCCTGCTGCTTTTCCATCACATTCCATATCTTTACGTGTTGTCAACTAGCACTCTGTAATATTATAAATATTATTTTATCATTTTACACAACGTGTTTTCCAATGAATAAATACCTGCTACACGTGTGAAGAGAAGGTGGGTTTATTGTTCAACGACCTGTCAAACCGGGCGTGTTCCTGACCGTTAGTTTTTATCCCCAAAATTCAAGAATATGAATGTTAGAATCTGAAATTAAATAACCACGTGCTGGGCTTACATGAAATGTATGGGTGCTTAGGAGTATAAAACACGTGTTAATTATAAAAAACTAATCCACCAAAAATATTCAAAATATTACCTTCACTGCATTGACCTTCTTCCCTCCTAAGAAAAACCCAGGGTGGTTTTTTTTTTTTTTTTTGGTCCCCACCAATATTTTCATTGTCCATGTTCATATATTGCTCATCCGAAGTATGTGCCTGTTTTCCTGATCCCAATGGCCAATTGAATCAGAACTGTAACGAAAATCAGAAAATTTTTATTACTTTAACCCTTTACCTTTTTTAATTAACTTCTATTTTTTCAAACTTTCGAACACCACTTCTTTAAAAAACGTATGAATAAAGGTACCATAGTTTCAATTATATTCCTTTTCAATGCATTTTATGGAGCTTTATTTTTGAAATATAACTTACTTCAAATTTATGTAGTATATGCTTTGATATGTGTTTTCCTTTGCAAGTTTCCTTATTTATGTTTTTATTTATCTTTATGGCAATTTTTTCCAATAATAATGGTTTTTTTAGAATTAATTACTTATCCATACTACTAATCACTACACTTAATTTTTATGTTTATTTCCTATTTTTTAGTTTTATTATTTAATTCCAATTCAATGTTGACAAAAGAAAAATTTCAATTTACATATGGGAAGGAAAAACCTCTTATAAAGTGTGGAAACAATACCCTGATGGTATTAACGTTTGGGAGCAATCGCGATTATTCCGAACAGAAAACCCATAGTTAAAAGTTGAAATGGAGATTGCATGATCGTTACTCTGAGGATGCACAGATTAAGAGTGCAAAACTCTACTAAGAGACGGTGAGTGAGTTGTTAATAATTCCCCAAGTCTGACGACACATTTACGATTATATGTTGCTGAGCACGAGCCTGAGGACTCGGATGTATCGCAAACCGATATTCCACCGCGAAACTTCGCTTGTCCTTACAAAACTGCGGCCGAAAACTATTGGAGATTGTCCGGACATTTTCAAATTAAATTAATAATATCGGATTTTAAATGGCTGTTACGGCACTATAACATGTAAATAGCTCAGATGCATTCAAATACTTTAATTAATTTACTTATTATGATTAGTTTTTACAGCATAATATGAAGATGGTAAATATAGTGAAGTAGGCATAGTCAGCTTTTGGTAAAAGTACGAGGTTTTAGTGTCGGCTCAAAAAATTGTAACCTCAATACTGTCAGACTAGAATTATCTGTCTCTGAAATTACTTCTCGAACAAAATAACTGATTTCAAGGCAACAAAGAATTATAACCTGCCTCCTGGAAAATAGTCTCACAAGTAAAAATTTTTAATAAAATCTATTTTGCCAAATACTAACTTGAAAATCCGCCAAACCAAATAAAGGATGTAAAGAACTTCTATACCAGTTTTAAATGTGGATTTAGTTTTGATAACCTATAATAAGTTATTAAAATTATTTTATATGCTCATACTTTAATCAGAAAAATTACAGTTTAAAAAGAACTAAATCGTTTTTGATTTAAATATTTTAAAGGAGTAAAATAAAGCTACTATATAAGACACTGAATATTAATTCTGAATTACATATAATGCTAACATAGCATGCAACATTAGGAAATAAATATCTCTCATGTTTATGGAAAAAATGTAATTTAGCAATTTAATTTCTCCAGCGCAATATATATTGAAAACAAAAGTTACCTAACAAACTTAAAATTTTGGCAAACGAAGCTAATTTAATGTTTGCATATTAGTTCTATGGAATTTGGTTTGAACACTAGCAATACATGTTTTCACAATATTATGAGGGGTTAATCGTAATGGCAAACGAAATAATAGCATAATAAATGACAATGTGTAAAAGAACTTAAGTATAAGAATTATGATATTTTTCATGTTATATATACATGTGGCCTAACCTAAAATACAAGTGTATCATATGGCAGTATATGTCGAAAAAATATTCCGATCCAGTCAAACTGTATAATCTTCCACTTTTTGCATGAAAAATTCTCATTTCTATCTTGGACAAGTTACGAATTCTATTGATAGTAGCCATATACTATCTCTCTGATCTATGGCATGAGCGTCCATTGAAACAAGTGGGGCTGACAGGATTTTACTTTGTCTATCGAGGATAAAAAATGGATTATTTTCTATGTCGCTGGATATCTATGAGAAATGAACTGGAGGTGGGGGCCCATTAATAAGTAGTTAAGACAAAGTCGTATTTGTTAATATAAAATTTTTGGGTTTCCAATGAATCTCTATCCTTTTGTGTAAATATTGTAACCAAAGTACAAAGTTAAAATATAAAAAGAAAACATGACCTTACTAAATAAATGTGTATAGTAACAAGTATACTTACTAAAACTATAATTCATAAATTTTTCAATCAATGAAAATGTAAAGCAATAACCAAACATTCCTAACTTAAAATAAAAAACAAATGAAACATATTTTAAAAAGTAACGTCACTGTTCAATAAGTAATAACACGAAAATGTTTTATATATATCCTAAAGTTGATTAATATCATATATAACTATAGGAGGTTTTTTTCATTTTGTGGCGGGTAGATGTTGAGAATAAATAAAAAAGCTGTGTATGATATATTAATTCAAATTTATTTGTTTCTTTAATATGAAAAAAAGGCCCATGGAAATGGAATAATGACATCGTTGAAAATGTCCACACCACGGTTTCTCACAACTGGTAACGGATTTCCAGTTGGTCCCCCTTTATTTTCAATTACTCTTGGCCCGCAAAAATCCGGTTTGAATTTGAGCGGATGGCCCTGGTTGGTTTATGTTGAATCGTCGTCCGTCTGTTGATTGAGGCCTATTGGCATAGACCAGTGACTTCAGAAAAACCCCATAAAACGTCCATAGAGACGGTCAAAAATCTCATGATCTTTGGGTCGGCCAATTCACATCACCTCTGTCGAGAGATAAACCATACCTCTCAAATCGTTTCCTGCAACAATGTCATATGGTGTCCGTTCGCTGTGTGGTTCCCGTACGCGCCGTCCTCTGCTGAAACCACATGTCGTTATACGTCCATATCATCTCAATTTGGGTAAAAACGAATCGATCAATTTATCATCGTTTCTGTAGCGTTCGCCGTTGACATTGAATAGTCATCATCTCACCAAACTTAGTTATTAAAAAAAATACGGACCAATCACACCGCCAGGCCCAGAAATCCACACGAAACACGTTAAGACGTTTTGTTTATGCATCGCCTACCTGGTGAACCTCATAGTAGGATCTGCGTTTTTTTCCAATATAACGGCAGTTTCTACGCGTTGTTCAATATAGCCATTCATTCAGAAAATGTGTGCTTCGTCACTGAAAAGATTATTTTTTTCGGCCGAAGATTAGGGTCCCTCTTCCAAACCGCTAACACAAGCCCAAAGGCCCAATCGGCCGCAGCCAAACAAGCGTTGTCTATAAGTCGACTTTGAGCTCCTGAGGTCAGTATTGGGATTTTGTAACGGGTTTGCAGGCCTGAAATCCAGACAGGAAAAATTGTCCAAGTTGAGTTTGCAGAAAGGCCGAGGTTCTTCGTGCACGGCGGATGGGAGTTTGACTCCCTCGTGTTCCTCTCTCTGCACAATATTTCACGCACAGCGGCGATGTTCTCGGATAGAGTCTGCCTGTTTCCTTTCCTGGGTGCAGGCTGTGGGTTGCTTTAAAACCCGAACCGATCTTCTCAAACTTAGCTACCAAATCGTTGAAGATTTTATACATTGAATGGCCTCCGGTCCCCGTCGGCATGCCTTAGAAATGGTCACAATGCCGAACCTAACGTTCTTTAACTAGTGATACACTCATTTTTATAAATAAAGTTTAATTCAATCTGAACTTGCTGCTCAATCGTGGTCAACTGTCATGATGAAATAAACTTGTTCCATGAAGTGGGCGAGCACTCACTGAACAAGCAAATACACTAAATGAGAAGTGAAGCTGACACCAAAAAACAACATGGCCGCCACATGCTGCCAACATTTTACCACCGCTCAAAATGAGAAAACACTCAATATATTAAAAATATTATCTTAGTTAAGACTTAGTTTCGTTATAGAGTTTAAAAATCTTTTTACTTTTATGGTTTTTAGGACTTGTATATGACATAAAAAATATAAATAATTTTTCCTATTTTTTTATACTGAAATAATACATTTTTATTTGTAGCGTTCCGAAATTAAATATCGTAATTACACTTAGAAACACTTAAATATCCTTTATAATATCTAGAAATTAAAGAGCCCAAAACGTATTTTTATTCAAATGCCAAAAAAATGCATTAAAATTTTTGGTACTCAAGCCCAATATATTTTTGTATTTATATCCGTTAATTTAAAAATTATTAATGTACCCTGAATGACCTCGTAAAGGTCTATATCATTAAAAATTTAACGAAAACTTTTACTTTATTATATGATGAATTGGGCACAAAATTTAAATTTGTTACTGAGTTTACTAAATTAAATTAATATATTTTTATAATTCTTATTGCTATTTTGAGAAATTCAAACTCGATCTAATAAAAAAGTGGCAGTTATTATGGATCTTATTTTGTTGAACTGTACTTATTTTTATCCTAATTTTATACTATTTTTTAAAAACAAAATATTCGTTTCAAGGGGAAATTGGGATTACAAAAGTAAAGTGAGAGAATTCAAGTAGCGAAAGAATACAGTAAACACTAAAAGCCATTTTGGTAAGAAGGAAGAACTAAAAATTCTAGAGAGTCAGAGAATAAATTGTAAACCAATTTCAAAAAGTTATAGTCCACAAACGTAATTTCATTAAAAAGTTCTGTGTATAAGTCCGGGAGGCTCAGTTCTACACAAAAACCGGATGTAAACGATATTTGTCGTCCTCAGCTAAATTAATATTATTTTCATTCCAACATTCACTTTAGGCATATTATTACTTCCCAACTTTCCCAATGACGTCGCATACATTTGTTGCAGACTATTCAACAGAAGAAGTAATAAGCACCATATGTTTTAAATTACAAGTGCTTTGACAAGCTCTTATTTCCTTAATTAATAACGTTTTCTCAAGTATTTTACATTAATTTTACGCTTTTATAATTTTAAATTGTTTAACGGTTGTAGTGAACTGTGAACTCCAACTTCTGCTAACGCCATCCTCGTTTTAATCTTGATAAAAATGCTTCTCATTATACTTTAAACTGTGCCCTATTCCCCCAAAAACTTTTCTTTCTTACCAGTCCCATTAAATACTAAAACATACCAATGCTTTTAAATTAGTCCTACTTCTTTTAAAACAATATTTAGTGAAGTTTTTTATAGATAGTATATATCTTGTTGATTTCTCAAATCTCGAGGACGCGAGAAATTTATATTTATGTCTGTCTACATATCTCTATATGTAAATCTTTCTTTCTGGCTCGATATCCGTAAACAAAAACTTATGTATAAACCTTGAAATTTTGAATTATGCTTAATTTTTATATGGAGGGAAAACATCATCGATTTTGATCGAGCTTTTCGCGTGCCACCTACTAAGGATTTAGGCTGGAAAAAAAACGTTTAGTGAAACATTCTAAAATATGTTTTCCACATGATGTGGAACACAAAAGTAGTTGTTAGAATAAAATGATTGTAAGAAACGAACTGGGGGGAATACATTTAGTTGACCATTTTAACCATGTGACAACTACCATGAAATTACTAAACATAATGAGCTAAAAGAATAACATTTAAAATTATTAAAATTATGTTACGCTGGACAACGTGGTTTGGTTACTCCCTACCTCTTTAATCAAAATATTTAAACCATCAGAAAAAAATAATTAAATATCGAAATGATATTTTTCAAGGTAGATATTTTAGCCCGGGTTATTTTTTTAACTAGACCTGCGTCCAATACAAACACAATCAACACACAAAAACAGTTATAGTTCAAGGAACGCCTTTTACGCCTGGGCTTTTAGCTTTTGTGTGTTAGGTTTGGTACCTTGCCCTTATAAAATATTTCAATCCAATCTCTGGTAAAATGGTAACTATTTAATATTTTATTTAATTCGCTTTTATAAATTGTGTTACAAAATAAATTCATATTCAAGAGTACATTATACTCTCCTTATATACCACCTACTTATGGGACCGAACCTTGGTCGCGATGCGAGAAAGTCGGTTAAAACGAAAATAATAACTACGAAACAACCCTATTTGCTTATAAAATACAATAATATAACTAAATTTATTTGTAGCCATTATGTTTTTTATTGTGTACAAAAAAGATTTACGTTCCTCCTAAAGTCGCTTACGTTTCACCACCCACTAATTTTTTTGACCTAACTGCAAACAACAGTTTAATATATGATTACTCATAAAAATAGTTCACAAAAATCAAAAAGGTGACGAATGTGCCACACCAGGGTGTCCATGTAAAATTTCTAGTCTATAGCTTGGTCTATAGTTAGGCTGCATGTGAGCAGACATTACGCTAACACATTACCTAAGACATGCTTATGATCAGTTTTAAATTATTCACCGAACTTATTTATCTAAAACGATTTTCTCACTACCATACATATGTATCCCATAAGACCAAAGATAAAACTAATGTATGTAGCTCATTTCATTCAACACAACATATCCTATCCAGCAGAAAGATTGCAGACTTAGTAGGAGGAAATTAAGGCCTCCCGGCTACTCAGAGGGATCATCACTGGCAGATTTGGATAGACATGTACCTATTTTTTGTGTCGATTAGGATTAGGATGATCACAAAAGCAAATGCAGCAAATACATGGCAAGAGTATTATATCCATCTATTCATGTGCTGGAATAGTGGTGGATTAAATGACGAGTAGCGGTACTAATCTTTTATCAACCTCAAATTGTTTTTGTACTTCATGAAACCATATTAGCTTTCTTTTGTTATGTATTGTTTTTCCTAAAGTTGTTATTACAATGCAAGTAGTTCAAATAAAATTTGACATAACAACAGAAATAAACTAAATTACTAATTTAGACTCCTTTCAGTATTAAAATCATAACAATTAATGACTTGTATCGTATACAAACGTAAACATTCAGTACAGTGAGTACAAAAATAAGAACGACTTAAACATTATTTTAAATGCGTGATTCATAAAATCAAACGTCTAAATTCCATAATATTTTTTACAGACTCACAAACCAGGAAGCACTGAAAATACCAGCAATACTTCGGCTCGGTTAAGAGTTTATTGCCCCCCTTTCATCCCCAATGATTGGCTTCACAAATCTCAGCCTCCAAAGAACTTTCTTACACTGCAGCCAACTCAAGTAAATTGAATTAAAAATCTCACCCTTCTATCAAAAGTGACATTGTCTACCCTATTAGTGTGATGTAATGTTATAATTAGTACCTAAAAAATAATTTTAAAATGTTTTCTTTTGGCTGAGGTTTGGTGAAACCTTTTCACTCGACTGGCAGGAAAACATTTATTTCTGAACTCTGTTTGTAAATCACAACAATATTTCAAGAACAAATCAACTTATATACTTGAAATTATAAATTGAGAAAACATGATTTCCCATGGGATTCGGCTTATATTCGCGAACAGTTTTTACACTTGTCCAATGGGGTAATCATGATGGCAACTAGAAAACAGCACAATAAATAAATATGCAAGGAAACTGAATGCATATGAGATTTTTTATATCTGACACACGACATCTGGCGAACTACGCCAACATAATTCTTTGGGACTTAGTGTCTAGGACGAAGTAAAAATAAAACTTTTTGGGAACACTGCTGTTTGCTATGAAAACGGAAATGAAATTCTAGAGTATCATATGTCAAAATATCTAGAACTCCATTTAACCTGCATATGAATACACGTTGCATAAAACATTATTACTGCATGGAAAATTATGATTTTTATGACGCTGCATAGCCATCTATGTGATTTACTCGAAAGTCATTGAAAACCAATCTCTCAGTAAGCTGACAAAATTTACTCTTGTCCTCCTGAGGGATACAAGAAATTATTTTCTGGCTGATTGTTTGAAATGTCTACTTTTTATAATTATATCACATTGTTTCTTCCAAAAGGAATATATTTTCCAAAGGGTTGATTCAATGCGTGTTTTCACCATCATCTCACAGAGTACGTGTGTTGAATACTGCAATCTTAAAAGTACTAAGTAGTATTGCCATGATACTCTACTGTTTCGGTCTTGCTGAATACATTAGGACAGATGAGCAATCCAAATTCCAGGCGTCTGCGGCGCTTTTAAGACGATGCACTAAAAGCGGGAGGTAAAATAGAATTGAACTCAACACTCGCATTAAATCACATCTACAAGCCATTGTGAAGTTTGGCGTAGAAATTAAGAATTATTAAAACAAAAAACATAATCAAAATGGTCTCAAATTTTCCAATACCCTACTTTCTGGTGCACTAATATAAGCACGTTTTTTCAGATTTTATGATAGACGTGGTCTAAGTAATAAAGTTGTAGACCATTATTTACTCTGTAGTGACGTTTATGTTACATTTTAATTAGATGCGTGGCCGTGCTCGATACTTCTACCGTAATATAAAAGTGTCACATTTATCTTGCATTTTTATGAGGCAGTACTAATAAAAAATGTAAGAACGATGTCAATTAGCAAACGCTTGTAGGACTCTCTAAGACAAAATTCATAGGATTCCTCAAACAAAAAAGATAATATAGCTGCATCTTTTTTTAAATTGCTGTCGTAATTCCGAATATATAATGATCACATAGAACCAAAATAAATAAATTGAAAATTTTACAGTTATATTAAGCGATTAAAATATGTAATGGCCATATAATATAAAATAATGTTCAAACCCGCCATGTTTATAGACATTTAATTATGTGGCCGAAAAACTAAAATTAAAAAGAAATTCATATTCAAACCAAACTAAATATGGGGTTTGTCGAAGTATAATGAAAATAATATGAAATGAAAAATAAGCTATTATTTTAATCTATGAGAACTAAAACTAGAATATGTTAATATCAAATTACTGAATTCACAGGGTGAAATATTGGGATATAAACTAAAACCTATTCAAGAAAGTATTTTGGTACGTATATGAGTACAATGTATAAAACCAGTATATATCTTGAATACATAAAATTCAAACAGATATTTGTTACTTTGTAGGAGGGAGAGACGTAGTACCTAAAGCGACAAAGTTTCATTCATCTACTAAAGACTGTGTATAAAGGTTCCCTTAATTTTCACCAATCCTCCCGTATCGAAAGGGATAGCATAATTTCAGGCTGTAGAACATGATATATAATTATACTGTGTTAATATGGTAATATTAAAATGATCTTACAACCAATTATAAGTACTCCATCATACAGGACAATAGGGTAGTGTGATTCAAATACTAAAGTAAAGGAGTAAGGCCTTTCGCCGCAAACTTGCCACTTGCATGAGAAAAATATAAGATTTAAATCGCTTTGTACATGAAAAGAAAAGTGACTCAAATACATTACTCATTTGTAGCTTAATTTTATTATCAGGTTAAATATAAACATTTAACTAAAATATTTCATGATTAGAGTAGGTTGTAGAATCTTAAAATATGGAAAATAAAATATGTTTAAACGAAATAATGTATATAAAATTTAAAAGTAATTCAGCATTTATTTAAATAATAGGACAGCTTTCTTACTTAAAACCATAACAGAAAATAGTTGGGTTTTTGAATAGTTAAATTAAATAACAAATAAATCCAAAGATGTCTCAGAAATGTGGTTTGGAATATATTTTCATATCGAAAAAATAATAGTAATAAGAATTTTCTATTATGAGCAGCGTAATTTGAACCCATGGGCGCTTTTTCGTATTTAAAATTCAAAAAATGCAGCAAACAAGGAAATTAAATTGCCTTTCACTCAAAAAAGGCCTAAGAGTTAAATGCAGCAAAAGGATTCATTCCTCAGTTTCCTATCATAAGTGCATAAAAGCACATGACGTATCTTTCATATCCAATCATGTAAGAGGCTTAAATTCATATTATTATAAAATACATCTAATATTCCTCTCCAAAATTTCCACATTATTATTCCTTACCAAATTTTAAGATATACAAGTTTTAAAAAGGTTTAAGAATATTAGATTCTAATTTCATTAATGCTAAAACTTCATTTTAAGCTAACTAATAAGAAAAATAATAATGGTGTTGAAACTGCACTGTTCAAATTTAGAGCAAAGCCGAATCTTGTAGTTTTTTAAGAACTGTTAACATTAGATTTCATGTTATAGTCACAAAATTCAATATACCTAAAACAAATTAGTTCAAATTACGTTACTGATCCCAAGTATCAGCACGATTTTATTTCAAATTCTACAATAGAGCTTCTGTACAAAGAAACGAAAAGAGTCACCAGTTTGGAATAAAGCCCCTACAAAACAAATCTCGGAGCCACAAGACATCGAGTGCTCAGTTGGACAGATTTAGCCAGACAGAAAGAGAATCATTACAGGGATCACTGGGTTATGACCACCATTCAATCCATGCTGTAGATCCCGCTGCCACCTTGTCCACTCTCCTGTCACAATTAAATTACTTTTTTGTTTTCTTTTCACATTTAATAAATTTTAATACACGTTATAAATAAATACATTCAATTAAATAGTTTTGATTAAAATTATGAACTGGATGCACAAGTGTTTGTAATTTAAAAGCTTTCAATAACCGAGCAGTAATAACACTTGTGAATAAATTAACTACAGTGTTCTATATAAATAATGAATTATTCTGTTATGCCTGTTAATATAACCGCTCTAAATATTATAACATTAGTTTGATTTTCAATATCCTATATTCAATATTTACTGTTTCATATTATTCAGGGATGCAATCATATTCTGCTTTATCACTATTACTTTGATATTTCAAGTGTTTGTTCAAAGAATGATAACATTCACCATGAAATTTTACAATTTGAAAATACATAGGCGCAGAATTAACTATAACTTATTAAATTTAATCCAAACAAGTGATGCTTGTATGAGAACAGAAATTGTTTATACGAGTATAATGTAAACAGAGATTATAAATAGAGTGTATGTGTTTAATCATCCATACTCATAAAACTACTACGAGAGGTATTATTATGATTACAATTAACTGAAATAATGCATTGATATTTATTAAAAAACGTTGCGCAACCAAGCACAATATCTTTACAATTATAAATAGTTTTCACGAAAAAATATTGAAGTGATGTTAAATTTGGTATTATAATCCAAATTCTTTATTTCTTCTGTTTCTTTATCGTTCATCTCTATAAAGAAAACGCCACGACCCTTTAAATGTTAATGAAGCAAAATTTACATTCCGGCACATCGAGCTCGATGATAGTGCAATGTCACTGAGATTTTGGCTAAGTTTCATTGAAGTCTATCACACTACGCTAGCGGAATTCTTTTTTTCTGCCCAACGGGTTGAAAAATGTATTTTCTTCATGTTGTCTGTCTGTCTTGTCTGCAGAACATCTAACAACTGAAAGTATCTGTATAAATGAAATTTTTATATTGAACCTCAACGAATCTATTACGCCACACTGTAGCGTAGCGCACTACTAACTAGCAACTCACGCAATTTAGAATTTCAAATAATTCATAAACCACATTTTTGATGTTAGTTTAACAAAAATTCAAATCAATTACATATCGAAGTAAATGTTACATGTGTGGTGTTAGATCATAATAGATTCATATTGTGAGTTTATGGAATAAAATTGTTATTTAATATGATGGTAAGTGTATGACTATAAAATCATTTTCTTTTACTGCTATTGTATAAATATTTTATTTTTGTAATTTAGTTTTTTATGCATGATTTAGTACTACATTTTGATTTTTTTTTAGTTTACATAACATTTTAATTAAATAAGCGGTAAACCTTGCAATTTAAAGCAATTTACTCTAATTTTACACATTTAAAAAACAATACTACCTATTATTAGCATTTAACGCTGCTCTTAATAGTTTTAAATATCTCAACTATTTTAGGATAAGCCTAAGATGAAAGATCTAAATACTGGAAGTATTTTTTTCTCTACTGGTATTATTTCAGCTCAACTAAGATTTTATTAACCCCATCCATCTGACTGCCTTGTACATTCAAGCACTTTAAATTCTCTTGTAAAGCTACCATCTTGCAACATTTCCGTCACTTGTTTTACTTGCTCAAAAGAAGTAAAAACTTCATAGTTGCAATTTTGCTTGCATTACGTTGAGGCAGTACTGTACTTGTATTATCGGTTTTAAAATTTTATATTTAATACATTCTATATTACCTCGTAATCTAATGTTCAAAACTAAAGTCGAATGTTTATATTTTTTGTATCTTATTAAATATAAGATATTTTCAGAAATTATTGCCTAAGCGTTAGCTAATCCTATCAATATATATGCTGAAAAAGTTTTTATTCATGCATGTTTGTCTCTATGCCAATCCATAAAAGATTCTGAGTACGAACTTATTTAAAGACTTAAAATTTTGGAAAGAAGTTTCATTTAGCAACAACTCAAATGTGGTAAGAATGCATGTCACTTCTAGGCGTTTTGGCTAAGCGTTGGCGGTTTAAAATGAGACATAGTAACTCATGTAGCTGTAGACGCTTTTATACAACATTAGTTAAGCCTGTTAAGTAGTGCTATGTGGACAGGCGTACTCCTATTTTGTCTATTATTAAGGTTCTTTAAAAGACTTTTTCATTACATGACGTATGTGGAAACCTCAGTGAGGAATTTAAAATTAAACATACTCATGTACAAAACTCTAAAGCATAAATCTCTTCGACACACGTATTTCTGTAAACACACGACGATGAGTAAAGAAGTTTATCGTTTAATTCTCATTTCATTAAGATATACCATTTTACACAGGTGAAAAATACCGTTTATAATCTGTCTAGTGGTTGTATTAATTTTAATATTAGTCGAATGTTCAACTCATATTAGCGTACTCAAGTCTGACCAGTGTATCATATACGGTATCTCTTCTTCAAACCATATTTTTTTATCTCATGAAGCTCACACTACTACAGAACGCCTTGTGAACACACTTTTGTATTATGAAGTGATAAACCACTATGAACACGCGGGAATCCGATAGGAAAAAACTTCAGTAAGAGTAGCAAAGTTTCAGTAAACTATCCGAGAGACAAACAAGTTGGAAAACTGTCGAGTAAATCTCGCCTTTCAAGTTACAGTCTTGTCTCAAAGCTTTGCACTCCGTGAACGTGGTGATAAGAGTTTATTATTTTTAATCCAATTAAAATTATTTTAATACTATAAAAAACACACTATATTGGTTTTGTAAATAATTATAATATATTATACAAACTAAATTAAAATTTGTATATGGGACATCTTTATTGCAAAGACGTTTGTAAGATAATTAATATTATTTTTGTTTGCTGGTTTCACAGTTGTGCATATTTAAATTTGTTAACCTCACCAGCAAGAGTTGAAGTAAAACTACCTTGAAATCCCCATTAGAACAATATTATACTTCGAACACTTGTTCGCCCATATTTCTGGTATAATAATGGGAAATTTCTAATTTTAAAGTAATTCTGCAAATAATTTAAACTTTAGTTATGTATCGTTTACAAAATCTTAAGATTTTCTTCGTAACCAATAAAATCTTTAGTTTTCTTTAAAACTAATAGTTTAACTATTAGAAAACATTTTAAATATTGTACTATTAAAATTTAAGATTGAGACGACTCCTTTTAATTCTATGACAGTAATTTAGGTCACAAAATTGTTAAAAGTTTATCATTATTCTTGTAGAGCTCAAATCTAAATATAATCCAGCGTATTCACTAAAATTACCTGAATGCAATGTAAATTCTACTGGAGTGAATGAATCACCATCAATCACAGATGTTTACCTTCTGTAAGCAGAAGCCAGTTATCGCCCGCAAAACAGCTCCTCGTTAAATTCTTTGGTCTCATCAATACATTATTAATTAAAAACCCTGTTGATTAAATGTTGACTGTCCTTCGAGGCTCCCATCATATTTGGCCCCTTATGTCTCCTTACGGAATTCCTGAGTTCAATGATAGTCATTGATAGATATTGTCATTAAAAAAATACTCCAGTTTAATTGAATGGCGCTCCAAAAATGCAGAATTCGACAGGAACACAACATTAAAAATTTACTGGATTCAAATATTTTTGGAAAATAACCATCAGGTTGTTTTAGTTATTAATATAAATCACAATCGTATCACCAAATCGTGTTTTGTTAAACCAGGTTTTGTAGCAGTGGAATACTACTTTAGTCACCAAACAGTAGCTTTGATCACTTTTGGTAATTTAATTTCTACGCCAAGACATGTAAATAATCCAATAGGTCAGTGTAAATACAAACAAACAAAAATCCTTGTATTATTATTCAATGCTATGTATGAAGGTCATTTTCGTCGTCAGTCTGTGCAATGATTGGAGGTTATTACCAAAGGGCAAGAGGTCCTAGAGACTAAGCGTTTCAAAGGGCCGGCACGTGCCAGAGGGTAAGAACTCCCAAAATATGTTATTGTCAATGGCCAGGACCAGGCAGAGGCTGTCGTATACTGGAAGCCTGAGTCTGTAAAAGGCTGAGAGATGTGAGAGACCGAGACCTGCCAGAGGCCAGGAGATCCTACAGATTTGGAGCTCCCATAAACCAAGTATCAAGTAGATTGGAAGCTGCCAGAGAATGTGACATAACACAGGCCAAAACCTGCTAAATATCAGTGCCTGCTAGGGGCCGAAAATACAAAGAGCCGGAAATTTCCAGAAGCAAGAGATCATATAGGCTGTTTATTTCCAGAAGAAAGAAGTTACAATAAAGCAAAGTTTAGCAAAATTTGACAAAAACTAACATTAAGAGTAATTTTCCTGTAAAAATTTGTGCAATTTAAACATCTAAACTGATAATGTATCTTCAGTTTGACATTTAGAGATGACTGACTCATGTGAAAATCTATCTATAATATAAAATTTATGTGATATTTAAGTTTATTGCAAAAAAAAAGTCTGCATGAAATTCCTTTCGATATATCTGACTACATGATACTATTCACATTTTGGTTATAAAATTTTAGTCTTATATATATACAGGGTGTATATTATGTCTGGAAACACCCAAATATATCCTTTAATAATTTAAATATAAATTTGAAACCTCTTACAATCGTGATAGAGATTGGGCATCTACTTTTTGGAACAATGTTTTGTTATGTAGTCACACCAACGGGGGACGTCCTGCCGAGGGTATCGTGAATATTCTTAATGGAAGCCTATACCTTTTGATACATAATTTTAAAGGTAATAGCTTACTGAATTGAATGCCACAAACCGCATCTCAAGGGAATTATTCTATCAGAAAATAGAGCATTTTTAGTATTGAAAATTTACTGATGTTCAACAATGTAATTTTAACATGGTTCTTGCCACAAAATGTGTTACACTAATTTTTTAGCATTTTTTTAAATATTCAATTAAATAAAACAAAAATTTCATTTTAAGCTGGTTCTATTAGCACAAATTTGCCAGTTTTTATTACAGTACAATTATGGAAATACTTATGTTATTGATTTCTTATTACAAATAAAAAATAATGTATGCTGTTAGAAAAGTCTTACAACAAACGTTTTACCTGCATTTGGTGTCAAAGCAATTGTTCGAACTGTGTTCCTTCTACGGTTTGACAATGAGCCAATCTTGTGTAAAATGATTCGACAGAGTTGCCTAACATTTCTTCAGTTATCAAAGCAATCTCCTCTATAATCCTGTTTCTTAGGTCTTCCAAATTATGAGGCTTTCTTCTATAAACATTGGATTTTAAATGACCCCATAGGAAATAATCGATTGGTGACAAATCCGGAGATCTTGGAGGCCATTCGATTTCTCCTCTTCGGCCAATCCATTTATGAGGAAAACCTTAAATCCAAATACTCTCTTACCTGTCTCCCATAATGGGGTGGAGCACCATCCTGCTGAATCCATACATTATCAAAGTATTCTCCTGATGCAATTTGAATATCTGGGATTATTTCATTTTGGAGCATATTGTAGTAAAGTTCGGCATTTAAATTTCCATTGATGAAAAAGGGTCCAACAATTTTGTTACCTAAAATTCCACACCATACGTTCAGTTTTTGTGGTTGCTGTGAATGGGACTCAGTAATCCAATGTGGGTTTTCACTAGCCAAGTAACGGCAATTGTGCCTGTTAACATTGCCATTTAGGAAAAAAGTTGCCTCATCAGAAAATAGTATGTTGGTCAGAAAATCTCTATTGTCATCACATTTGCGCATAACAAGTTCACAAAACTCAACTCTTCTGTCGTAATCATCCTCACTTAACTGTTGGACTAAATGAACTTTAAATGGTTTGTATTTATTAATTTTCAAAATCTTACTCACAGACATAGGGTGCATATCATGTTGCTGTGCAGCTTTTCTGAGCGATGTATGTGGGTCTTCAATAAATGTTTGCAAAACATCTAGTGCATGTTCTTCATCTGTTGCAGATTGTATCCTACCCGACTTTGGCCGATTACGTACACTCCCTGTCATTTCAAAACACTTAATAGTTTTTGATATTGTTGAAACACTTATGGGATTCCTTTCTGGGAAAGTGTCATTAAACAAATTACAAACTTCCCGATAAGATCTTTGACGATCGCCATATCCTCGCATCATCAACAGAGTAATTCGTTCTCTTTCAGACAATTCCATTAAAATGCCAAATAAAAACTGAACTACTGTAATTAGATAACTTGTTGACAGCAATGCTTCAGAGACACTGATTAACTCGACAGGAATGATATGACCTTTGTCCATTTGTAATTCCCAAGCTTAGACCTGTCTAGTGAAAGCTCCATGCTCAACAAACTGAAACCTGTAGACCAGATGATTAATAACACAATAATGTTTCTCATAGGCTAGTGACCTTTGTCTCTTTAAACCTTCCTGCTGACTGGAAAACACCAAGTACAGATTCATAAGTAATCAGAGAAAGTGACTCATAAGTTTTATTCATTGTAATAAAAACTGGTAAATTTGTACTAATGAAACCAGCTTAAAAATAAATTGTTTATTTTATTTTAATTGAACATTTAAAAAAATGCTAAAAAATTAGTGTAACACATTTTTGTGGCAAGAACCATGTTAAAATTACATTGTTGAACATCAGTAAATTTTTCAATACTAAAAATGCTCTATTTTCTGATAGAATAATTCCTTTGAGATGCGGTTTGTGGCATTCAATTCAGTAAGCTATTACCTTTAAAATTATGTATCACAAGGTATAGGCTTCCATTAAGAATATTCACGATACCCTCGGCAGGACGTCCCCCGTTGGTGTGACATAACAAAACATTGTTCCAAAAAGTAAATGCCCTATCTCTATCACTATTGTAAGAGGTTTCAAATTTATATTTAAATTAATAAAGGATATATTTGGGTGTTTCCAGACATAATATACACCCTATATAGATAAGACTAAATTTTTCATTTATATATATATATATATATATATATATATATATATAAAAAATGAATGTTTGTATGTTTGTCCTTTGTGGAATCGTGAACTATTGGACCGATCATGATGAAAATTTGTACGTATATGTATTTTTCCACGGAGAAGGTTTATAAGCTATGCCCATCCCTTTCCCGATTCAGGATTCCGCCCCACTGGTTACAGAAATACCCATAAGAAATGCATTGCAGCAAACATATGTTAACGTCTTTTCAAATTTTTAATCAGCTGTTCTTTGTAAACATATATTACACTTATAGTTTTAAAGCATAGAGTAAGCTTAAGAGAAACGACAAATTTTGTTTTAAACTGTTTTTGCAATCACTGTTAAACATAGACTTTACTATCCAGATAATACAATTCAACTTTGACGTAAAAAATTCACCTTTAACTGCAATATTTATTTAATATAAACCATGCTCATGCTTGATCAGAAGAGTAATGCAGATATCATAATTACTATCTTACGTTGGCTACAAATATAAAGAATGTTATAAAATCAACCTTAGTTGTTTTTTTTGACAGAAGTATGGTTCTCAAAAACTCCGTGTGTACATATTCTCTCGATCGAGACAACAAAGCAAGCTCAATCGTGGCATCGGAGATATAACTAATTTAATCTAAAATTTATTATAGTAAAAAAAAAAATTTACTAAGTAATATAAGGACTTCGGTTCTTAAGATTTGCGTGCGAAGCCGTGGGTAACAGCTAGATAGAGGCAGGAATATGGTACATACCTTCATAAATACGCCCAAGAGGCTCACGATGGAACGACTATCAATTATCTCAGCAATGTTTAGAATGTGATAGAAAAAGAATAAGTGAATATAGTGTACTGTTTTCAACGGGAAATTGCGTGCGAAGCCGCGGGCAACTTTTGCAAAAAATTATTGAAATGCGCAGCAAAGCGCGCCGGGCCCGCTAGTCTATATATATAAAAATGAATGTTTGTATGTTTGTCCTTTATGGAATCGTGAACTATTGGACCGATCATGATGAAAAATTTGTACGTATATGTATTTTTCCACGGAGAAGGTTTATAAGCTATGCCCATCCCTTTCCCGATTCAGGATTCCGCCCCACTGGTTACAGAAATACCCATAAGAAATGCATTGCAGCAAACATATGTTAACGTCTTTTCAAATTTTTAATCAGCTGTTCTTTGTAAACATATATTACACTTATAGTTTTTAAAGCATAGAGTAAGCTTAAGAGAAACGACAAATTTTGTTTAAACTGTTTTTGCAATCACTGTTAAACATAGACTTTACTATCCAGATAATACAATTCAAATTTGACGTAAAAATTCACCTTTAACTGCAATATTTATTTAATATAAACCATGCTCATGCTTGATCAGAAGAGTAATGCAGATATCATAATTACTATCTTACGTTGGCTACAAATATAAAGAATGTTATAAAATCAACCTTAGTTGTTTTTTTTGACAGAAGTATGGTTCTCAAAACTCCGTGTGTACATATTCTCTCGATCGAGACAACAAAGCAAGCTCAATCGTGGCATCGGAGATATAACTAATTTAATCTAAAATTTATTATAGTAAAAAAAAAAATTTACTAAGTAATATAAGGACTTCGGTTCTTAAGATTTGCGTGCGAAGCCGTGGGTAACAGCTAGATAGAGGCAGGAATATGGTACATACCTTCATAATACGCCCAAGAGGCTCACGATGGAACGACTATCAATTATCTCAGCAATGTTTAGAATGTGATAGAAAAAGAATAAGTGAATATAGTGTACTGTTTTCAACGGGAAATTGCGTGCGAAGCCGCGGGCAACTTTTGCAAAAAATTATTGAAATGCGCAGCAAAGCGCGCCGGGCCCGCTAGTATATATATATAAATGAATGTTTGTGTGTTTGTCCTTTATAGACTCAGTAACTATTGGACCACTTTTGATGAAATTTTTCGTGTCTTTTCAGTGGAATTCCAGAATGGTTTAGATTCACAATTTGGTCCAATTTAAATAGGTTAGGTAATTAATTTTTTATTGTAAATTGTTGTTGATGTTGGAGTGTTTTATATTGGATCCGACAGACTGCGCTACGACACGTAATACAAAGCGAACTGATATTTAACAGCTGTTAATACTTTCAGCTGAAGTTCATCAAAGAGGCAGAAACATTTGTTTATATTTAAACTTTAGAAAATGTTTATTGTAAAGTGCTTGATCATTAGTGTCATCATGGAAGACGTCATTGCCTAATTTTAAATTCAGATTGCACCAATGATCAATAAACTATCTAATGCAATGAAAATACTATTAAACACTATTATGAAAACAATCTCATTTTACAAATCCGTGAATGTTTGCACATAAGATAATCGAATATGGTTACATCGAAGGTAAATGAAAAGAGCCGAAAGAAGAAACTTTATGATCGAAATTGGGTTTCTTTGATACATTTTCTTGAAGGCACTCTCCTAAATAATACTGGAAATATCTTAGACAGAAAATTAATTTTAACAGACCGAATTTAATTCGTTATAACCTAATTCATCCATATACATTAATTGTTCTGAATAACTTTTTAACACCTAGCAAAAACCACGAAAGATAGAGGCAGGAATATGGTACATACTTCATAATGCGCCCAAGAGGCTCACGAAGGAACGTATATCAATTATCTCAGCAATGTTTAGAATGTGATAGAAAAAGAATAAGTGAATATAGTGTACTGTTTTCAACGGGAAATTACGTGTGAAGCCGCAGGCAACTGCTAGTCAGTGTATAAATAATTAATGTTCTAAACTAAGTCATTATAAACTTGTGTGTATGTTGGGATATTTATGATACATGTGTTTAAGTTTTTACATTTTTAAATCCCTTGTGAGTGTGTAGAGTTTACAAATTTATTTATTGTGTGATTTTCTGGAAGTAATCATGATTACCCATAACAACAATGTAAAAATATTCGCTAACTCTAAGCCAAGCCCCAAGGAATGACTTTCACAATCACTGAACTCAGTGTTCCTCATAAGTAAATGAAGCTTAATGCGAAATTCCAAATCTATTGGACATTTTGTTTTCAAGATCAAGCTAAAAGACGTACACAATTAAAGACAGACAGAAATAGAATGTTTCCAGCCCTTCAATTGCTAGGCTTCGTTAGTGCTCAAGCAATAAATTATCGTGCAAGCTTTATTTACATAAATTATTTTAGGTGGTACGATTTCAACAAGCTACAACTTTGAAAACAACAAAACTCTCAAATACATAAATACTTTTATCCATAAAATATTTTAAAAACGTGTACTCATTTACTAGAGGCAATTCGCATTTTTTATATATTATTAATCCAAGGTATTTATTAAATTAAAAATTCCAGAAAATAGTAAAAAGTGTTCTAAAGGTTTAATATTAACTAATAGTAACTCAGGACAAGATTTCTCGTTCACAACTTTTACTTCCTCGGAAATGTTAGGATAGTTTTAAGAAACTTTGGTAAAGTTTCTTTCTTGTCGGATCTCGTTTGTTCTTTAACGGTTTCATCACTCAAAATCGGGTAGTCTATCTCGCAAGCTGTTACATGATTCGGTCTTCGAAAAAAGTCCTGATTCTTTTTCACATCATTACTGTAAATCTAAATATCTTTGAAACAAATTTTATCACCTTTGTATTATATAGATAGATTAGGTGTAGATGATTAATCACAATTATTATATATTATTAGGTGATCGTTTTCTAATATACCCTGGTGAATGTCTATTACATTAGTTGATTATAATAAACTGCGTATATTGACCTATCTTTTTGATTTATTATTATTCAAGTTTTCTCATTATAAATTACCAAATTAATTCTTCGATGATTTTACATAAATTTGCACAGTCCAATTAAACATTAATTAAGATGAATAAATTGTTTATATAATGAATGTTTACTAACTATACAGAAATATTTTATGCATTTGTTCTACTTATCAGTACATAAGATTTAGCATAATCATGAATCAGAAATTATTTACTTTACCATTTGTCTGTATCTATGTGAAATTTCGAATTTATTGAATATCAAAGTTTGGAAAAAATATTTTTCTTGTCTCAGTCAAGACAATAATTATTATTATATTGTCAAATCCCGTTTCAAGATAGTGCACGGTTAAAATAACTAAATCTTAATATCCAAAGAATGATAAAATATGAAATCTCTTTACTAAACTTTTAAAAAAAAACTATACAAATCTACCAAATACAACCTAACTATTTAAATGCTGTAATGCATGGCAAAAGTGTCATCGTGTATATGTTTAAACAATCAATAACCTTGCATTACAACCATTAATAATTTATAACTCTAAATAGACTTATCAACATTTATACTGACGTGAAAATTTAATAATCCTATTCAGTATTGATATTTTTATCAGTATTAAGACTTAATAACTTTAACTGTCCATAATCTTGAAACTTGATATAACAATATAATATTAGGATTTTATTGTTTTTAAACTGCAACAATAATTATTACAAATTATAATTTTTTTAGCTGTGCTGGTTTCTGAAAACAAAAATGAAAACTAAAAAACACATACATAGACAGACTGAGCTAAGCATTTTTGACGAATTTATATGTTAAATTTTTTTGTATTTCTTGACATGAAGAACAATCCTAAATTTTTCCCGAAGATTTCTTAAATACCCTTTATATTCACCACCCTTGAAAATTGGACCATAATACATAGCCGCTGACCAAACATCAAAAGTTGGTGTAGGATTGATCGATATGACATTAACGTTTGTACATTTTTAGTACAAATTAAAGTTTTATGGATGTGTCTATAAAACTTTTTTAAATATAAACAATAAAATAAAATTTCCTAACCAAATCTGGAGTGAAGAAAAATCATATGTTGTGGATAAGTTACCTAGCCAATTCCCATTTCAATTTCCATTCAAACTAACTTCTTACACTGAAGTATATTCATTATTCCCATTCAGACTGTACTAGAAATGTGTAATGGTAAATTTTAATACATGTGAGTATAATTGTAACCTTTAAGGCAAACACTTGGAGCAGAAATAATGGATACTTGATGCATAAATAATTCATATGTTTGACAGTAAAAATGTACTCCAAAGTTAAGCTTGCAATAATGACAACATTACATGTAAACTTTCATGTTCAACCTTTCTTTTATAATAACCAATGCAATAAAGTAATTTAATCTTATGATTTGGTACCTTATTGATTTCATGATAAATTTTCGCAAACTACTATATCTGTTTACAAATTGTATCATATACATATATATATATATATATATATATATATATATATATATATATATATATATATATATATACGAGTATAATTATACAATTTCAAAGATTTTGTCTACCGAACATATGTTAGTTTGATTATTTAAACGCATATGTGACAGATACGCCCAAATACAAAATAATTTAATCGTAAAAAGTAAGGGCTCTGTGGTGTAGTGGTAGCACATTCGCCGGGCAAGTGAGAGATCCGGGTTCGAGTCTCGGCGGAGGGAGTACTTTTTGTGATTCAACGTTTATTGAAATTAAATTCAACTATTGCCATCCATGCCAATTTAATTACTATATATATATAAATTATGGTTGTTGTGAACTCTCCATACTCTACAATACTGCTCTAAAAGTCATAGTTGGACACTTCGAAAGACTGATATCATAATACGAGTATATTAGAAAATGGGAAGTGGGCAAGAACGAAATTAGTTTAACATTTTTCTGATTATTCTTAAAACAATATTGTTCTACGTTGTGAAGTAAAAAATATATATTATTTGACCAAACAAAGTTAGGGCTAAGAAGGAATCGCTCTCTGACTTAACTTGTAATATTCAATTTCAAAAACAGACCTGAATGTAAGTAGCCGCAATATTCCACTATATTATTTGTTTTTGTTACATCACTTTCAATGTTTGTCTTTAGGAAGATATAAAATTTGAAATTTTGAAGAAAACGGAATAGGAAGATGACTTAATCATAATATGGATTATATTATTATTACATTTTAGTACACCTTTCATCTTCTTATATACACGTAATAAAATATTCGTCTTTTGAAGTGTCTGAAGGTTTAATTTATCGAGTCTGTAATATTATGACTACTCTACAGTAGTATTGTATTTCACGACAACTATAGTTTTTATTTTTGTCAATATCTAGTAAAAATTATATTCGTGGTCCTACAAAGTTTAATAATTATACAATATCATCCAATACGTAATGCAAGAGAACATAACAACCGTAAGTCAAAAAATATTTCAACTGAATTTGGCGCGATGATTGCACCCAAATATCTCTTGGACAACTTAGTTTGTTATCTCAGTTCAATTAAAAGTTTGATAATACAGGCATTTCACATCTGTGAAAACATTTTTGCTGCTTTTCAATACAGAATATTCAATTAAATATTTGACCTGGCTTTTACGTTTATATGGATGGTAGTTTATGTTGTGCGCCGTATAAATGAGATGTAAAATCTCATTTAAAATACCAGTATTTATATAAGTCATCATGACAATTTATAGTCATTAGTGAGATGAACGTTTATAGACTCTATCACTCATGGAGGAATATAAATATTTCTTCTGTTTTTCATTCCATAGAAATGAAGAAACTGTCATTATACAAAGACAATATCGAGTTTAATGGTGATCCGTATCCTCCTATGGGATTTGATTGAGGCAATGAATGAATGCTATAACAATATTCAATTATTACTATATTTTAAATATTCAATGGCAAAAATCATTAAAGCCTATCAGGAAGAGCGTTGTCTTGGGTACTAATTGAAATATGATATATTGCTGAGCATTAGCGAAATCTAACATTTAGAGGAATCTCTCGGAAATAAATTAGGTTTTAGAATTGAAATATTGTATTTAACTTCATATCTACATAGATAATAATGAGTTCAATGATGGTGAACGTCCCTCCAAGAGATTTCACTCGTTCTATTCTGATAAGATTATTCTGGCCTACTCATTTTCATTTTTTAAATATCCTGAATTCAATATTTTAAATTAACGACATCACAAAGCACCTGCCTTATATCCCTTTTAGGATATTTTTTAAATGTGCGAGAAAGGGTAATTTCTAATTGCTAATACAATAAATGTATACATACATTAATTTAAACTACGTAAATTTCATACAGATGGCGCATGTAATGGATTCAAGAAGAATCCAAGAAGAATGAAAGTGACCACAATGAGGGTATCCAAAAACCAGTGCTACTAAGTTTATGTGACAGTCTCTATTTGACTTCGGTATAATGCTATAGGGGATGGTAAGCTTGTCAGTGCATTGCAGTATACAACGGGGCAAGTGACCTAGTGATCCTGACTAATGCAAACTAGGTGAGAGAGGATTTATCAGCGCATGCAGAGTTTAAGGTAATTGCTTTCCATTGATTCATTCATGTGTGTTAGATGTAACTGGCTTCAAAGGGAAGCTGTATACCGGAAGATGTTAAACTATATTATTTTATTAACAATAGCCACTTTGTTAATTCTAATGGGTAATAAAAGTTGTGCTTCACGTTTCACGTTCACGTTTGAAGGGGTTGTTTAGATAGGGTAGGATTTTCATCTGATAATAGATTACGTCCGATGGTCACAAAATGTATGAAGGAGTGCTCATAGGGACCATACCAGTGGATGTTTGTCTTGAAAAAATTAAAACTATTAATTTAATTAAAACCGTACTTTAATTTATGGTATTTGTAGATTTATCAATCATCAATAAACTTTATATTCGTTTAATAAAAAGTATATACAGTTCAAGCATGTCAAAAATAGTTTCATAAAATACATAAGTTAGTAATTAACAACAGTAATAAGTAAATTTAGTATTTAGTTTCACATTTATAAGTCATAACTTTAGTTTATAACAATACTTGTATGTTTCTTTCATTGTTAAGTATGATGTAATGATATTTTTGTAACTATTTGTGTATAGAACCGACACTGCAATCTGTTGTAGCGCACAAATCAATAACTCCATTCTTGAGATACAGTTTAGCATGTGATCTGACAAGTATACGATACTCTATTTTTAAAATCTCGATCAAATATAATGGTGCGATATTTTTTTAACAAATAATAGACACCTGAACATTGAATAGTACACAATATATTATAAGCAAGTATATGTTGATATTGTGTATTATATACGTGGTTTTTCAATTAGCCTTTCATAAACATTAATGTCACTTTTACACAACATGACTTCTAATAAGTAAGCGACAATATGGATGTACTTCAGTTTGAGGGTGCAGTTTCGATATAACTGAGAAGAAAAATATCCATCCATATTTCCAACTCGTCTCTTATGCAAAATAAATATTTAGCTTTCACTACAATAGTGCGAGATTTAATTCTGAATACATACAACTCCGGAAAGAAAATCATACACATCAGCTTTCAAAACTGAGATGTTCGAAAATACAGATACATTCCCTCAAGATTATAGCGTGTGCCGAATGGACGAAACACATGGGGTGGAGATGTCTAATGTCATAGTAATAATTGTAAAAATTGGCCAAATTTATATTCAAGTTTAATTAATTGTGACTAGAAAATGTACACGCAGCACTTCCTGCTCTTAAATAGAACGACACTTTGGGTAATTGCAGGAAAAAAAGGAAAAAATTAACACAAATGGCATATGGGTGCTAGTGGCTCAAATGCTCTTTAGAATATTTCCTACGAAACGGGGTTTTTATTAAAACACTAAAATTGATTTCCATTTAATGATGATTTTCACTCACAAATTACAAAGTCTGTAGACTTAGCTCATCATTTATTGTAGACGTTAGAGCTCAAACGTTTGTAGTCGATAAGAATCAAACTCGAAGTGAAGTAAAGAATAAAATATTTTAGAGCGAAGCTCAGACTGAAAAACAGGTGACAGGACAGCCATTTACCGAGGAAACCTGCATATATGACGACATGGTATCGACACCACCACAAGATTAGTCCAAGAATAATCTATTAAAAAAGTATGAATATGAAAATGTCGATTCTAGAATGTTTCTTACATAATTGAGGTACTATAGATGTGTAAAATATTACTAGACAAAAGGAAGATATTGTTTTGAAGTTATGAACACTTGAGTTGTATGTTTATGAGATTATGATTTCAAGGTTAATAGTGTCATTTTTAGAAAACTTTTAGCTTCCTCGGGGTTTTTTTTACTGCATAAACAATACTGCATAAAGAGAGAAATTATTTTGCAACTTATAAACAATTAAGATATGTTTTCAATTCTAAACTGCGTCTGAAACTATAAATGCCATAATGTTTGGAGTTAATTATATTCCAAGTTAGTAACTACGAACAGGTATTGAATGATTCTCTTTCACAAGAGCCGATCATACATTCAGATGAAAATATAAATGATACCGGGAATCCCACTAGACACTGCATGTATTAAAACCGAATTATTCAGGCTATAATTGGCAATGCAACTGTTTCACATTGCACTGTTTACAGCAGTTACTAAATATGGTTTGCCATTCTGTCGAGTTTTACCTCAAGAGTATATTTCAGTATATACTGAAAAATTTGTTTTATCAATATTTAATATTAACTATTATAAACTAAATAGTAAAATTCTACATTTATTGCATAATATCATATCTCCTAATTGGCAAATATGTAGTTCCTGTTTTGTAAACACCTTTCAAAAAATGTTAAACGTAAATAAAGTCGAAGATTAAAATTAAAACAGTTTTTTGTAGGTTACTCACTGTCATTAGTTGTCAGATTAAACAAGATATATTATTTATATTATTTGTTGTTTAGTATTAATAAAAAAACTTACATTATTCCTATTTTTCCATTTGCAAATTGTAAAGAACATTTTTTCCTTAAACTATTTATAATAATAATAAATATGTAAGTGTTTTATTTATCTAATATTTTGAGAAGACTTACAGTTAACTAGTTCAATAAAATTCAATGTTCTAGTATAAAAAAGTACTTTACTTAACATATTCTTTTTCTACTTCAAGCTTTTAACATTGGAATTCGAATATTATCAATAGCTTATTTCATAAAGCCGTATCAACCAGCTATTAAAATTATGATTCTTTACACTCTGGCAAGTCTCCTCTACATGTTATAAAAAGCATTTTCCTTATGCTTTGGGCAAATATGCATTGGGAAGGTAGCGACACATACACGGCTATGATACAAGACTCAGAGACTGTACACGTACTGTAAAGATACGGAAGTGTATGAACAGGTCTCTGAGGCCGGTATCCACTTAGTTATTATGCTGCCAGATCCCATAAAAAACGCTCCGATGCCAAACATGTTAATTTGACTGAAAATTTGTTTTTCACATCAAAGGCCTTTTATGTCGATAAATTACTTGCTAATAATTGGAAGACTACACACTTTAAAAATTAATACTTGTGTTGGCTGTGAAAAACGGACAAATGAACGTATTACAAGAGAAATAATTTGTATGGAAAAATGGTTTATTGTGGTGTGAGTGCCTAAATTTACAAGAGGTCATATTACAACCGACTTCAGACAGAATAATCCACCAACTGAAGTATTGATTGCGTAAATTCTCATTGTAGGCTATCAGTTCAGGAATGGAATGGGTGAAAGGTAAGAGATAGTTCCAAACAAATTACACTTATATGTCGGAGTATGACGGAAATTTCATCACTGAAGGCAGGAAAGGTATGCTTTTGTACTTGAAAACCTCTTTATGGTAAGAAATTTGGGTCTTTACTCCGTAACAAATTCTTATTCGTTTGACGGACAATTATGAATATATCATCAACTGTTAGTTTTACCTATGTTGAAAACCACTTTTAAATTGGGAGATGCAATGAAACGAGATTTGTTGCAGTTATAGAAATTGAAACCACGGAAATTATGTATGGAGATATATCGGATATAGGCTTCACTGATACATTTCTTTCCGGATTTATACTGGTGAAGGCAAAGGAATTGGTATTGGTTTTATAAAACTATTTATTTACTCAAAACCATCTCTATGTTAAATTCAGCTACATAAATTCTGTTCAAGAAATTCAGCTCCTTCAACACATCCAGTTTTCAAAATGTGGGGTGTTATTAATGAGTGGAACCCATGTAGTCCATGTAGCTGAATCGAATATTTTCACACCAACTCTAATGTATTTTGTTTCGTTGAAAACATTGTACGTAATTTCTACATGTTTATAAATGCATATTTCCTGCAAAGTTGTTACATAAATTCTCGTCAATTATTATTATAAATTTTAAAATGGAGATTAGAATAAACTAAGTCGGCTCGGCATTGGTTTTAACTCTAGCGTTCTCGATAAGATGGCAGGAATCAATTATGTCCTTTTTGTTAAGGAACGTGTTTTACACCTTTGCTGCACACTAGTGAACATTATCACACTATACAACTAAAGGCAAGATTAACTCGACAGCTCGCAACTTGTTACTCTCCAGGCAACTTTCGGATAGTTAACTGAAACTTTGATACTTTTACCAAAGTTTCTTCCTCGCCGGAACTCGCTTGTTCCTTAATGGTTTTCATCACTTTATAATCGAGGGGCGTGCATCACTCTGACACGAGACAATTTGTGTGCAAAGTTGGTCTGACGATGTGCTGCCACTATCTATACACGACACATCGAATCCGATAAACTGAGTATAACTTCGATATTATCAAGTCCTCAATAAGTCTATACAATATCCTATATATTTTCTAGGATATCTAAATTATAAACTACACCTAGTGTAACAAGCTCGCTGTATTCTATTACTCACTAGTTATAAAATAATGTATTATTTATTGCAGATAATGTGGAGAGCCGGTGTCTAAATGCTGTAAAGTGTATTTTGGATTTTTTTTACAGGTATAACAGGTTTGGGATTTGGCAGTATACATAGAAATTGTATCAGTTTTGTGAACCTTGTATGGCAGCACACATCCTTCCTTTCTACTGTTTGAAAACTCCTCGCACAGGCCTGTGGGCCATCAGTACTAACAAATTTGTCAAAAGATCTTGTAATTGTTGTGTAACATTACATCACCCTTGGATTTGACATTGAATTATATCTATGTATTGAATCTAATCGTTTATACAGTGAACATTTTTATAAAGGAATCTCGTGTCCTGAGGCTAGGATTTATGAAGCCAATTGTTTTAAATGAATGGAGACAAAACACTTTTAACCAAGCTGAAGAATTTCTAGTATTTCAGTACTTTCTGGTTTTTAAGCCTGTAACAGCATTATGTAATTTTAAAGTCGTATTCTTTAAACTTCGGATTTATAGCTATGTTTATGTCAATCTAATCGCTGTGTTAATGAATACTTATATGTTTTATGCGATATGCTATATAATTGTACCTAAAGGTGACTGATTCCTAATTGCAGTTTATTTACTTAATTGTAAAATATTTTCTTAGTCTATCTTTAATACGAAATGTGGAAAAGCAGTACATAAGAACAAAAGCTAGAATGTTTTTGGAGTTAAGTAAATAAACTGCAATTACTAATCAGTCACGAAGTTAATATAAGAATAATACTCTTACTTGTCCTTTAATCCATCGTAATACAGCACATTACTACGTGGCTATAACACACGATCCTCATGAGATGCATTTACTCTGACGGTCATCCTAATCCTATCGAAAAATCTCGAGTCGTGATCCCTTTAATTAGCCGAGACATAAGACTTTTTTATTCTGAGTCTATTTAGTTCTGAGTTTTTATGGGAGTATACCCTTCTTGTTCAAGTCTTGGACATTTATCGTAGTGCTTTGTATTCATGTTTAGTGTTGCACAATGGACATAGACAGTGGTGATGGTGCAGCTCCATTTCAGTGGATATAGCCAATACGTACAAGCAATGCCCCACATAACACAGGAAGGGTTGATTCAATGGGAATGTTGATTTTAGCTCCAGTCACCTTCCACAGTCATCTTGTTACTAAGTGTTACTAAGAATACGTTTTGACACTACAATCATAATGAGTACTATGTAGTATTGCCATACTTGAAAAGAGAAAGCAACTAAAAAAGACTCAGTTGTAGTTTAATTTTATTATTACGTTAAATATAAAACATCTATCTAAAACATTACATGATAGAGCAGGTTTTAGAATCTTAAAATATAGAAATAAATATGTTTTAACAAAATAATGAATATAAAATT
This sequence comes from Homalodisca vitripennis, assembly GCF_021130785.1. Taxonomy (NCBI): domain Eukaryota; kingdom Metazoa; phylum Arthropoda; class Insecta; order Hemiptera; family Cicadellidae; genus Homalodisca; species Homalodisca vitripennis. The sequence goes on from NW_025782698.1 coordinate 35,445, forward strand.
TAAAAATCATTCAACATTTAAGTAAGTAATACGAGTACTACAGCTTACTTACTTAAAACCGTAACAAAAAAACCGCTGGGTTTTCTAATTGGTCATTTCAAAACCCCGGTTCGACAAATAAATACAAAGATGTCGCGGAAATATGGATTGGAATATATGTAGTTTCATATCGTAAAAATCAGTAGTACCTATAAGAATGTTCTGTTACGACCAGCGAAATTCATACCCATGGGCTGGCTCTTATCTCATTTGCAAAAAGAAGCAAACGAGGAATTGAATTCCTTTCACTTAAAAAGACCTAAGAATGAATGCAGCAAAAGGGTTCCTCAGTATCATATCATAATTGCATAAAAGAACATGACGCATCTTTCATATCCAATCGTGGAGAAGGCTTCAATTTCATGTATTTGGTTATACATCTAAGATTTCCCTCCAGACTTTCCACTTTATTATTACTTTCCAAATGTTAAGATATACAAGTTTTCGAAAGGTTAAGGATCTTTTATACTTTAGATTTTTTCACAAATGCTAATACTTAATTTTAAGCTAACTGATATGAAAAATGATAATAGTGTAAAAACTACACTGTTTAAGTGTACGACAAAACAGATCTTGCTATGATTAAAAAACTTAAAAATAAGATTTTTCTTTCTGGTCTAAGAATCCATGTCTTATATGCTTGGGAATCACTTCCAATTACATTATTGCTTCCAAGTTACAGCACGATTTATTTCAAATTACACTACAGAGCTTCTGTACAAAGAAACGAAGGGAATCACCAGTTTTTAATAAAGCCCCTACAAAACAAATCTCGGAGCCACAAGACATCGAGTGCTCAGTTGGACAGATTAAGCCAGACAGAAAGAGAATCATTACAGGGATCACTGGGTTATGGCCACCACTCATCCATGCCGTAGGTCCTGCTGCCACCTTGTCTACTCTCCTGTCACAATTAAATTTTTCTTTGTTTCATTCTCCATTACCCAGACGTAATACATGTTATACATAAATATATTCAATCAAATAGTTTTGATTAAATATGAACTGGATGCACCAGTGTTTGTATGTAAAAGCTTTCAATAACCAAGCAGTAATAACACTTGTGATTAAATTAACTACAGTGTTGTATATAAATAATGAAGTATTCACTTACTCCTGTGTATATAACCGCTCTAAATATTACAACATTAGTTTGATTTTCAAATGATATAATCAATATTTACCGTTCCATATTATTCAGGGATGACACCTTTTTCTATTTTATCACTATTATTGTGATATTTCAAGTGTTTATTCAAAGAATATTGCCATTTACAATGAATTCATTTCAAACAGTTTGAAATACATAGGCATAGAATTAACTACATTACATTAATCCATACAAGTGAGTCTTGATGCTTGAATGAGAACAGAAATTGTCTAGTTATTTTAACAGAGATTATAAATAGAGTGTATGATTTAATCATTGATATTCATAAAACAATTACTAAAGGTATTATAATTAGTGAAATTAACTTAAATAATATATTGATATTTACCAACAAACGATTGCGCAACTAAGCAGAATAACTTGACAATTATAAAAAGTCTTCACGAAAAATATTGAAGTGATGTTATATTTGGTATTATAACCAAATTGTTTATTAAAATCAGTCATTCTTCTGTTCCCTAAAACATCTATAAAGAAACGCCACGAACCTTTAAATGTTAATGAAGCATAATTTATATTTCGGCCCATCGAGCTCGATGATGATTCGTGTCACTGGGATTTGGCTGAGCTTCATTGAAGTCTATTACACTACGCTAGCGGAATTATTTTTTTCTGCCAACTGGGTTGGAAAATGTATTTTCTTCATGTTGTCTGTCTGTCTTGTCTGCAGAACATCTAAAAACTGAAATTATTTGTATAAATATTGTAAAAAAAATTTGATATTGAACTTCAACGAATCTATTACGCCACACTGTGTCGTAGCTTACTACTACCTTGTAACTCACGCAATGTAGAATTTCAAATAATTCATAAACCACATTTTTATGTTAGTTTAAGAAAAACTAAAATCATTTAAATGTCGAGGTAAATGTTACATGCGTAGGGCTAGATCATAATACAGTCATATTTTGAGTTTATAGAATAAAATTGTTATTCACTGTGATGGTAAGTATACGACTATACAATAATTTTAGTCTGCTGCTATCGTATAAATATTTTATTTTGGTAATTTAATATTTTATCCAGGGCATTTCTTTTAGTGTACATAACATTTAAAAAATTAAATATTATTTTTTTTAAAACCAATAAAGCATACTATTTAAAGCAGTTTACTCGAAGTTTACACATTTAGTAAACAGATTTAAATAATTATTAATTTATTTAAATAATTATTTAAAAATGTATTTAAAGATTTAAATACTGACTATTATTAGCATTTAAATCTGCTCTTAATAATTTTGAATATTGGAAGTACTTTTTCTTTACTGGCATTACTTCAGCTCAACTAAGATTTTATTAACCCCATCTATCTGACTGCCTTGTACATTCCAGCACTTTAAATTCTCTTGTAAAGCTACCATCTTGCAACATTCCGTCACTTATTTTACTTGTTCAAAAGAAATAAAAACTTCATAGTTGCAATTTTGCTTGCATAATGTTGAGGCAGTACTGTACTCTTGTATTATCGGTTTTAAATTTTATATTTAATACATTCTATATTACCTCGTAATCTAATGTTCAAAACTAAAGTCAAATGTTTATATTTTTTGTATCTTATAAATGGAAGATATTTTTAAAAATTATTGCCTAAGCGTTAGCAAATCCTATCAATATATATGCTGAAAAAGTTGTTGTTCATGTATGTTTGCCTCTATGTCAATCCTTAAAATATCCTGAGAACGAACTTAGTTACAGACTTAAAATTTTGGAAAGAAGTTTCATTTAGCAACAACTGAAGTGTGGTAAGAATGCATGTCGCTTCAAGGAGTTTGGCTAAGCGTTAGCGGTTAAAATGAGACATAGTAACTCATGTAGCTGTAGACGCTTTATGCAACATTAGTTAAGCCTGTTAAGTGCTATGTGGATATGCGTACTCCTATTTTGTCTATTATTAAGGTTCTTTAAAAGACTTTTCATTACAAGACGTATGTGGAAATCTCAGTGAGGAATTTAAAAAATTACATACTCATGTACAAAACTCTAACCCATAAATCTCGTGGACACACGTATTTCTGTAAACACACGACGATGAGTAAAAAACTTTATCTCTTCTCACTTCTCATTTCATAAGATATACCATTTTACACAAATGAAAAGATCGTTTAGAATCTTTCTAATGTTTGTATTAATTTATTATTAGACGAATGTTCAACTCAGATTAGGTTACTCAAGTCTAACCAGTGTACCACATACAGTATCTCTTCTGCAAACCATATTTTTTTATCTCATGAAGCTCACACTACTACAGAAAGCCTTGTGGAAACACTTCTGTATTATGAAGTGATAAACCACTATGAACACGCGGGATCCTGTAGGAAAAAAACTTCAGTAAGAGTAGCAAAGTTTCAGTAAACTATCCAACAGACTAACAAGTTGGAAAACTGTCGAGTAAATCTCGCCCTTCAAGTTACAGTCTTGTCTCAAAGCTTTCCTTTCCATGCACGTGGTGAGACGAGTTTATTATTTTTTAACCAACTAGAATTATTTTAATACTGTGATACACACCACATGTTATGTATATAATTATAATACACAATACGAACTAAATTAAAATTTTAATATGGGGAATCATTATTACTAAAAAGTTTGTAAGATAAATTAATATTATTTTTTTGTGTTGGTTTTGCCCTTTTTCATATGTAAATTAGTTAACCTTCATCGGCAAGAGTTGAAGTAAAACTACCTTAAAATACCCATTAGAACAATGTTAAACTTCGAACACTTGTTCGCCCAAACTTTTGGTAGAATAGTGGGAAATGTCTAATTTAAAAATAATTCTGCATATAATTTTAACTTTAATATAATATATCGTTTACAAAATTTTTAGATTTTCTTCATAACTAATAAAAATTTTGCTTTTCTTTGAAACTAATTTAGTTTAACTATTAGCAAATATTTTCGATATTGAACTATTAACATTTAAGATTAAGAAGACTCCTTCAATTCGATGACAGTAAATAAGGTCAAAACATTGTTTAAAGTTTGAACATAATTCTTGTAGGGCTCAAATCTAAATATAATCCAGCGTATTCACAAAAATTACCTGAATGCAATGTAAGTTCTTCATGAGTGAATGAATCACCATCAATCACAGATGTTTACCTTCTGTAAGCAGAGGCCAGTTAACGCCCGCAAAACAGCTCCTCGTTAAATTCGTTGGTCTCATCAATACATTATTAATTAAAACCTGTTGATTAAATGTTGACTGTCCTTCGAGGCTTCCATCCTATTGGCCCCTTATGTCTCCTTACGGAATTCCTGAGTACAATGATAGTCATTAATAGATATTGTCATTAATAAAATACTCCAGTTTAATTCAATGCAGAAAAAAATGCAGAATCCGACAGGAACACAACATTAAAAATGTACTGGATTAAAATATTTTTGGAAAATAACCATCAGGTTGTTCTAGTTATTAATATAAATCACAATCATGTCACCAGATCGTGTTTCGTTGAACCAGGTTATTTAGCAGTGGAATTAACCAGTACATTTTTATGACTTTAGTCACCAAAAGTAGATTTGATCACTTTTGGTAATTTAATTTCTACGCCTAGACATATAAATAATCCAAGAGATCAGTGTAAATACAACAAAATTCCTTGTATCATTATTCAATGCTATGTATGAAGGTCATTTTCGTCAGGCTGTACAATGGTTGGAGGTTATTACCAAAGGGCAAGAGGTCCTAGAGACTAAGCGTTTCAAAGGGCCGGCACGTGCCAGAGGGTAAGAACACCCAAAATATGTTATAGTCAATGGCCAGGACCAGCCAGAGGCTGTCGTATACTGGAAGCCTGAGTCTGTAAAAGGCCGAAAGATGTGAGAGGCCGAGACCTGCCAGAGGCCAGGAGATCCTACATATTTGGAACTCCCATAAACCAAGAATCAAGTATATTGGGAGCTGCCAGAGAATGTGACGTAACACAGGTCAAAACCTGCTAAAGATCAGTGCCTGCTCGGGGCCGAAAACTTCCAAAGGGCGGAAAATACAAAGAGCCGGAAATTTCCAGCAGCGAAAAATCATATAGGCTGTTTAGTTCCAGAAGGACAAAGCTACCATAAAGCAAAGTTTAGCAAAATATGACAAAAACTAACATCAAGAGTTATTTTCCTGTAAAATTTTTGCAATTTAAACATCTAAACTGATAATATATCTTCAGTTTCACATTTAGAGATGACTGACTCATGTGAAATCTTCCTTCCTTCTGACTAAGCTGGAAGGGATATTTCATAAATTGGAATATTAATTGATTTTAAATGGATGAGACAACAGAATTAACTGTATCAATTTCGGTAACGCTAACTCACATGTAATTCAATAACAAATTATTTATATGCTTAAATATATATAGTTTATACATAAAAATATGACATGGAATAGCTTCAGAAGGTCCATTCAAAACAATTTTTACCAGTATAGGTTATTTACAAGGTAGGAGTACGCCAAAGTCATTATCGTCACGGGTTTTCGCTATGGTTGCATGCAAACTTTCAAATCTATAGCTTATCAACCTGCGGGCAGATAGACAGAGGTTCAATAATAAAAATAACTTGACGCAAAAGTAACACATCATAATATAGAATTTATGTGACGTTTAAGTTTATTGCAAAAAATCAAGTCTGCATGAAATTCCTTTCGATATATCTGACTACATGATACTATTCACATTTTTGTTTATTAAATTTAGTCTTATCTATATATATATATATATATATATATATATATATATATATATATATATATATATAAATTAATGTTTGTGTGTTTGTCCTTTATAGACTCAGAAATTATTGGACAAATTTTGATGACATTTTTCGTGTCTTTTCAGTGGAATTCGAGAATGGTTTAGATTCACAATTTGGTCCAATTTAAATAGTTTATGTAATTAATTTTTTAAATGTAAATTGTTGTTGATGTTTCGGTGTTTTTATATTGGATCCGACAGACTGTGCTATGACACGTAATACAAAGCGAACTGATATTTAACAGCTGTTAATACTTTCAGCTGAAGTTCATCAAAGAGGCAGAAACATTTGTTTATATTTAAACTTTAGAAAATGTTTTATTGTAAAGTGCTTGATCATTAGTGTAATCATGGAAGACGTCATTGCCTAATTTTAAATTCAGATTGCACCAATGATCAATAAACTATCTAATGCAATGAAAATACTATTAAACACCATTATGAAAACAACCTCATTGTACAAATCCGTGAATGTTTGCACATAAGATAATCGAATTACGGTTACATCGAAGGTAAGTGAAAAGAGCCGAAAGAAGAAACTTTATGATCGAAATTGGTTTTCTTTGATACATTTTCTTGAAGGCACTCTCCTAAATAATACTGGAAATATCTTAGACAGAAAATTAATTTTAACAGACCGAATTTAATTCGTTATAACCTAATTAGTTTAACGAGATTCATCCATATACATTAATTGGTTCTGAATAACTTATCAACACCTAGCAAAAACCACGAAAGATAGAGGCAGGAATATGGTACATACTTCATAATGCGCCCAAGAGGCTCACGAAGGAACGACTATCAATTATCTCAGCAATGTTTAGAATGTGATAGAAAAAGAATAAGTGAATATAGTGTACTGTTTTCAACGGGAAATTACGTGCGAAGCCGCAGGCAACTGCTAGTCAGTGTATAAATAATTAATGTTACAAACTAAGTCATTATAAACTTGTATGTATGTTGGGATATTTAGGATACATGTGTTTAAGTTTTACATTTTTAAATCACTTATGAGTGTATAGAGTTAGTTTACAAATTTATTTATTGTGTGATTTTCTGGAAGTAATCATGATTACCCATAACACCAATGTAAACATATTCGCTAACTCTAAGCCAAGCCCCAAGGAGTGACTTTCACAATCACTGAACTCAGTGTTCCTCATAAGTAAATGAAGCTTAATGCGAAATTCCAAATCTATTGGACATTTTGTTTTCAAGATCATGCTAAAAGACGTACACAATTAAAGACAGACAGAAATATAATGTTTCCAGCCCTTTAATTGCTAGGCTTCGTTAGTGCTCAAGCAATAAATTATCATGCAAGCTTTATTTACATAAATTATTTTAGGTGATACGATTTCAACAAGCTACAACTTTAAAACAACAAAACTATCAAATACATAAATACTTTTATCCATAAAATATTTTAAAACGTGTACTCATTTACTAGAGGCAATTCGCATTTTTATATACTATTGATCCAAGGTTTTTATTAAATTAAAAATTCCAGAAAATAGTAAAAAGTGTTCTAAAGGTTTAATATTAATTAATAGTAACTAAGGACAAGATTTCTCGTTCACAACTTTTACTTCCTTGGAAAAGTTAGGATAGTTTTAAGAAATTTTGGTACTTTTACCAAAAGTTTTCTTTCTTCTCGGAACTCGTTTGTTCTTTAATGGTTTCATCACTCAAAATCGGGTAGACTATCTTGCAAGCTGTTACATAATTCGGTCTCCGAAAAAAGTCCTGATTCTTTTTTACATCATAACTGTAAATCTAAATATCTTTGAAACAAATTTTATCATCTCTGTATTATATAGATAGATTAAGTGTGGATGACTAATCACACTTATTATATGTTATTAGGTGATCGTTTTCTACTGTACCCTAATGAATGTCTATTACATTATTTGATTATAATAAATTGCGTATGGTGACCTATCTTCTTGATTTATTATTCAAGTTTCTCATTAGAAGTTACCAAAATAATTCTTCGATGATTTTACATAAATTTGCATAGTCCAATTAAACATTAATGAACATGAATAAATTGTGTATATAATGAATGTTTACTAACTATACAGAAATATTTTATGCATTTGTTCTACTTATCAGGACAGAAGATTTAGCATAATCATGAATCAGAAATTATTTACTTTACCATCTGTCTGTATCTATGTAAATTTTAGAATTTATTGAATATTAAAGTTTGGAAAAAATATTTTTCTTGTCTCTAGTCAAGACAATAATTATTATTATATTGTCAAAATCCCGTTTCAAGATAGTGCACGGTTAAAATAACTAAATCATAATATCCAAAGAATGATAAAATATGAAATCTCTTTACTAAACTTTTAAAACCTAAATTATACCAATCTACCAAATACAACCTAACTATTTAAATGCTGTAATGCATGGCAAAATTGTCATCGTGTATATGTTTAAACAATCAATAACCTTGCATTACAACCATTAATAATTTATAACTGTAAATAGACTTACTAACATTTATTATGATGTGAAAATTTAATAATCGTATTCAGTATTAATAATAAGTAATAATTTTTATCAGTATTAAGACTTAATAACCTTAACTGTCCATAATCTTGAAACTTGATATAATAATATAATATTAGGATTTTATTGTTTTTAAAACTGCAACAAAAATTATTACAAATTATAATTGTTTAGCTGTGCTGGTTTCTGAAAATGAAAATGAAACTTAAAAACACATACATAGACAGACTAAGCTAAGCATTTTTGACAAATTTATATGTTACATTTTTTTTATTTCTTGACAAGAAGAACAATTATAAATTTTTTCCCAAAGATTTCGTAAATACCCTTGATATTCACCAACCTTGAAAATTAGACCATAATACATAGCTGCTGACCAAACATCAAAAGTTGGTGTAGGATTGATCGATATGACATTAACGTTTGTACATTTTTGTACGAAGTAAAGTTTTATGGATGTGTCTATAAAATTTGTTTTAAATATAAACAATAAAATAAATTTCCTAACCAAATCTGGAGTGAAGAAAAATCATATGTTGTGGATAAGTTAGATACTCAATTACCATTTCAATTTCCATTCAAACAAACTTCTTACACTGAAGGATATTCATTATTCCCATTCAGACTGTACTAGAAATGTGTAATGGTAAATTTTAATATAAGTGAGTATAATTGTAACCTTTAAGGCAAACATTTGGAGCATAAATAATGGATACTTGATGCATAAATAATTCATGTGTTTGACAGTAAAAATGTACTCAAGTTTTTTTGCTATGCAAATTTT
>NW_025782699.1:0-64507 GCF_021130785.1 Homalodisca vitripennis
TGTACATTTTTTATATTGCTTAAGTGTGTTTATATAAATAACGAAATTTTGGGGCAGGAGATTCTTTCTGTAATCAGGTAGATAATAAAGATATCGTTTTGCAGGAATTAGCGCAAAAACATTTTTGTTCCCAGCATCAGTGTCATGTAGGCTCTATTTTAATATAACAAATTTACCATAAATTTTAATAATAAATGAATTACTGTTGATGCCTATAAATTGTTCAAGAGGTAAATATAAAATTAATTAAACAGTTATATGAATGAATGAATAAATGTCAATTACTATGATTTTAAAGCGCGCATTTGAATTATTTGCAGGAAAAAAGTAACAAGCAGCAGGAATTTCTCCAGTAGCGATATAAACGAACAAAGAATAATATTCGTTGATTCAATATACCCTGATGTAAGGACACGCTTGTAAATATAGCTGTAATTCTATACAGATATAATCACCGTCTGTTATAGGACCATCAAAAGACACCAGGAGGAGAGAATGTAAAAAACAATAGGGGTTCTTTATAACGACATAAATAAACAACGTAATTCCCTAAACATGTATCAAGATGGGAAGGCACACGTTAGATTTACCTCCAATCTGCTTGAAAATAGTATATAGTTCCAAATCAAATCAAAATGCTTTATTGCCAACAACACAATTATACAGAAATGTATGACATTCGTCACAATACAATACATTGCAAAGCTTTTACTCTAAGTAAGATATTCATGTAACATTAATTCAGACTATTTTAAGGGCTGTAACGAGTGATCATATGAATTCATTTACAGAGTAATAATATAACTAATGATCTAATAAAAAAGGATTTGATCTCTCTTTTAAAACATAAAAACAGATTAAACTTTTCGAAAGCGAGCTCAGGTATGTAAATTAAACAACTTGATTCCTATTTTCAAAAGGGCTATTGATTGGTTCTTTGGAAATTACATTGACTAATTCTGAAATGGCCTATTGTATCTTGTGTTTATTGCTCATGAACATGGACTATCTTGTAAGCAGACTTATGGGAAGAATACATTTTTTACATACATTAAACACTGCAGTATAAATAAAGAAGGGTTACAGTAAGTATTCTTAATTTTCTGAAATAAAGGTCTCAACACAATGTGTTTTGTTCACACGAACGTTACATCATAACCCTTAATTGCACTCTTTTGTAAAATCAATAACTTGTTGGGCGTGATCTATCATTTCCCCACCACAACTATTAGCATTAAGAACAACGTGGCCCCTGAATATGAGAAAAATAAACTAATTAATAATACTTGTAGATTTCACAATAAGTTTTAACCGTCCCTTACAGCATAAAAAAGTACACTTAGAAACTTTACTACACAAAAATATCAACATGAGCATCTCCATTTTAAATTAGACTGGACAAAATAACACCTAAAAAACTTTACATTTTTGCACATTTTGATCAGTTACTTAAACTAAAATTCAGATTTTGAGTTTTATCTCTATTCAAACAAAGTATGTTAGCTGAAGTCCAATCTTCAATGACTAAATTACATTCATCGGAAAGACTATTGACTAGATTATGGTTACAACAAGAGATCTGAAGGGCCAAATCATCGGCGTACATAAAAGTAGTTACAAGCTTGTTTATAATTGCAGCGGATAGGTCATTAACATAGATTAATAAACATTGTGGGCCCTAGAATTGAACCTTGCGGTACACCTGTCATCACAGGTAGATAAGAAGAAAATCTGCCATTACAATACACAGTTTTGAAGCCTATCAGATAAATAGGATCTAAAAAAGTTTAACTGCTCTTACATCAAAACCGTAATATTCTAGCTTTATCCACCAGTTACACAATGTGAAATAGTGTCAAAAGCCCTTTGACATATCGTAAAAATCTGCCTAAGACATTATTTTTATCATCTAGACTATAAATACATTTTTTCATAAAAATCAGTGATGGCAGAAATTGTACTTTTGTTGGTCCTAAAACCATATTGATTATCAAGAAATAAACAATTACTCTCAAAATAATCAACTACTTGTCTATTTAACATCACCTCAAAAACTTTTGACACAATAGTAATAATGGAGACAGGACGGTAATTATCATAATCAGATTTTTTTCCTTTTTTGTACAAAGGCACAACTTTGGCATACTTTAAACACTGAGGAAAAACACTGTTGTCAATACATAAATTAAACAGGTAGGCTAAAACTTCCACAATATATGGTGCAGCTATTTTTAAAACATCTGAATTAAGACCATAAACATCTAAGCTTTTACTATTACTCAAAGTAAAAATTGCACTGTAAAACTGTTCTACTAAGACATTTTTAAACATTAAACATAGAGGTGGCAGGAGGCCTACTTATTTTATCTAAATAATATTGCACATCATTATTGGACATAGGAACATTATTAACAAGAGATATCACATTATTTACAAAAGAAATATTAAAATTCTCAGAGGACAATTTTGAGAACTCCTTATTTACAGGTGGTAAATCATTATTATTTAGATTTTCCTTAATAATAGACCAAAATAACTTTAGGTTTACTATTAGCCTCCATCACTCTTTCACAGTTGTAGGCAAGCTTAGCTAACCTAACTTTGTCTTTGTAACTTTTTTTAAGACCCAGATATGTATTTTTATCAGATACCAGACCAAACATTTTAAAGTTATTGTAAGACGCAATACAACGCTCCTTCAGACTTAAAAGTTCATTGCTATACCACTGAGGCTTACATTTATTCCATGATTTTATTACTTACTACTTTAATAGGGATAGCTAAGTTAACAATTTCCAAAAACTTTTCAAAAAAATATTCAAACTTCCCATTTATAGAACTAAGACTATACAAACACAGCCAATTCACTTTGCTCAACAGACTAGTGAAATACAATACATTAATGTCATTAATAGGCCTTACAATTTTTTATCTACATAACAATAATCAGTTTTATTTAGAGATCCATTTATTATTAAAGTAAGATCAGCTTTCACAACCACAGCATTATGATCAGATACCAACATTGGTTTCCACCCAAGCTGGAATTTATTCTGTCAAAAGTGCACAGAAGTTGCTATATTATCGATACAAGACCCATTACCAAAATTTAATACATTAGGCCTAGTTATTTCACACACTGTATAATTTAAATTAAAGCTTCATCAGCAAATTGACAAAAATACATCGCTTAAAAAACACTATCGACCATAAAATCCACATTGGCATCAAAACCTAACATTATTGACGCATTCACTTTTAATTTTTATCAACTACAGTACACAAAATATTAAATAAACATTCAACAAAATGGTTAAAATTATTATCATCAGGAACACGATATATCTCAATGAAGAATAAATTTACATGTTTTACAAATATTGCGGCCACTTCACATATTGACGGAATCGACAGTTCCACAAGATAGGCTAGGTCATCAACTTCTATTGTTGCTTTGGTAAAAATAGCTGTTCCTCCTCTTGAGCCGCAAGGCCTTTGAAATACACCTGGCAAGTTTGTAGCCAGGAAGGTTAATATCACTAAGATTATAGTTGACGACCCAGTGCTCGCATATCCCAATAATATCAATATTGTGAGTTACACATAAGCTTATAAGTTCAATCAGTTTTCCCTATAATTCCCTGCACATTCCAATGTGCTGTAGTAAACTGCACTGAGTCATCTGGTGTTTTCAACTAAGAGGATGTCGTGACTTGCCTGCTTATGTTTAAAAAATGATCATTATCTACACCATTTTCTTGCTTCTTGTATCGGGGTGCCCTATACTTAGCTACAATACATCCCTTGGGCCACAAAATTTGGATGCATTAATTCTTCCCCCATCTCCAAAGGCACTCCAATTTTAAAAGAACTGTATGAGTTATATCTAGTATTCAACTTTTCACATTTATATTGACCAGATTCATCTAGGCCTATGTTCTTGAGATAGGGCTACTACTTCATGTTCTACAACCCCAGGGTCAAGTCCAGACAGAAACATCCAAAACATCTTTTTGGCAGGTTTTTAAAACCCAGCATCAACATTTACTTCCTTAGTACCATGCAATAACTTTAGTTGTTCTGACAACTTCACTATACTTAGGTCTTTCAGATACAGGTTGTGGACTAGAATTAGAATCAACATCAGTTAACTTATTGTCTAAACTAGACCTAGTTCTATGATTGTTGTTAGGATTGGATTCCCTTACCCGATCATTGTAATAAGATCTTGAATTAGATTGACCTCGCCTAAAGCCATGATCCCTCTTTGCCTAGGCTTACCTCTACTATAGTTCACTTGAGTCCATTCCTTATTAGAATTAGTAAATACTCGTTCACTATGACTGGGAGGCTTAGGCTTATCTTTAACATGATCTAGTTGACCATTAGGTGAGTTACTTTGGTTATCTGGAATAGGCCTTCTTGCCTGTTGTACTAGAGAGCTATTAGTAGTCACATTAACGGGTAAGACCTTAGTAATAATTTGCTCGCCTGAGCTTACTAACTTATTTTCTAAATTCAACTTCGAAAAGCTCAGCTTTTACTTGATTTTTGAAGACTGCCAAGTCATTACTTAACCTCAACATTTTCATTTTCCATTTTAATGAGTTTCTCAGTTACATCAATATTATCCTTTGTAACATTTTTGAGTCAACTCAATTAACTTCTTTACTGAATTATTTAGTCCAATAAAATCATCACATTCAGATAGGAGCTAACATTCGTTGCAACTTCTGACTACAAGGTTCACAATACCACTTTACTTTAGAGCCTAATTGCTCAATATTAGCATATTCATCATTGGGAAATTTCAACGCAAGGGCTAATGATGCCATTTATTACAGAAAGCTTCACATTGAAGCCCCTTATCACCTTCATTTACTAACTTTATCACAGCACGGACAAATTTCATCTACATCATCCTCCGCCATCTTGCCGCTCTCCAATAGTATGACGACGTTACAACCATCTATCATAACCTATATACATCTTGAATATGTACTACCATCTACATCAGAGCACGAAAATACACCAGAATCGGAGATAAAGAAATTTAAGAGGCTAGTGGAAAACAAGATATAATGTATTAACAAAGCCTATGAGGACTGGATAAATTCAAATTCTGTGTGTCTACACGATATATTGAAAACTCACTGACAAAACGGTGTAGATTTAAAGATGCTAGGTGGACAGTGACAAAATGAAATTAAAGATGTGTAATTAGATAAATAATAAGTTTATTTACTAATACGAGTCGGGAAGAACAATGTTTACTAGTAATTAATGATTTACAATGATACGGTAGGAAGTGAACCTGTAAAATAACTAAATGATTGAATAAATACTCCAATAAAGCACTTTGTGGCTAGAAGAAGGAGAGGTATAAATATAAAGGTAGGGCTATGCCAAACTCAACGAGGTCTTCTTCATTATTCACACAGTATTCGCAGTCAGGAATTATTCCTCCTCCTCCCAAATAAAACTGTCACAGAGTCGATACAAATCAAATAAAAATCAAATAATATTTTATTGCATTTTTACAATTTTACATTGCATTGCAAATGTCAGTAAATAATTTTTGTAAATAGTTGACTAAAAAATATTCACTCAATCACACTCTCACTGACCCCAAATCCTATGCCTCCCAGCGGCTCATCATGAACTCATCGAGTCGACAGAGTAAAACGCTCTAGACACCGATAGGCGTTTTATATGAGTTTTTGAATTGGTTTTTATTGTTGGAGTTCTTTATACTTTCCGGGAGCTTATTGATCAATATGACACCAACTTGTTGTTGCAGATGCTGCGTAAGCGTCAGCCTGTGATGTTGGGCTCTGTAGACGATTTTGACTGCACA
Organism: Homalodisca vitripennis; assembly: GCF_021130785.1. NCBI lineage: Eukaryota > Metazoa > Arthropoda > Insecta > Hemiptera > Cicadellidae > Homalodisca > Homalodisca vitripennis. The sequence goes on from NW_025782699.1 coordinate 5,858, forward strand.
AAATGGAGTACAAACACAGCTCTCAATATTCAGAGTCACTTGGCATCAATGGGGAGATGAAAAAAAACATGGTAGAATCCACAAACTACACATAACGTAGGCCACGGGAATGAGCTCTCACCTTTTGGTTCGAGGGGTAACAGCCTATATATGCTCGGCCCCAAAACGAGCGTCTTCGGCCGAGATGTACTCGCGCACCATTTATAGAAAAGAACTAGCCGGGCGAAAGGCCAGGCTGCGGGCCACGCTAGACCAGGCCACCTCAATAGCGCCTAGAGGGATATCTTAATTTGCCTGACCAATAGAGAGCGAACATCTGGTCCTACAAAATTATCTGTTTTTATGCAGCCAGAAAATGCAGCCAATTGAGTTTTATACATACAAATAAAAAAATCTATCTAAAAAAAATATACTGTCAAGGAACAAGTTCGAAATATTATACATGACCTATACTTATACTATATAGTATACTTGAAACGGTGTACTTTTTTTTCTATATCAGATGAGTGTGATAACATGAACACTTAATGCTATGATTGTGCATGTCACTTCGATGGTGTTGATAAGTGTTAGTGAATATTTTTACATTGGTCGTATAGCTTGTACATAGATTATAGCAACGATAAAATAGAATAAATGGATTGGTGAACAAACATTATAACATGTGACATGTTCACACTTGTAGCATAACTATCCTACATACAAGATAATTTTACGGTAACTTAGCGTTTAAATTTTATTATTTAAACACTAATATCAAACCAAATGTAATGAAAAAATTTTAATTGATAATGTGGTAGGATATCTCGAGAAAGATTTCTTCTTTAGACTTGAAATTTTGCATGAATTTTCTTTTTATATAGAGTTTTTCAGTCTCACCATGAAATCTGATTGAGCGTCGTTCACTCAAGTCTATCACTAAGTAGACTGACTATTTATTGTTTCCCAGTGAAATGAAAATATTTCTTTTCCATTTGATTTTTTTGTCCATTCTATCTGTAAAAAACTAAAATGACCTATAGACTTAAAATTTTGCATTGAACGTCACCCGAAGCCTGTTTACGCTATACGTTGTATCTCGCACTCCTTCATGGCAATGATAATTGCACAGTAAAAATGTACTCAATTTAATTGCAATCGTCATAAGCATAATTTTCTAAAAAATGACACATTCTCAATTTAACCTAATATAACAAATATACATACTAAGATATAATCGGGTTGTTGGGTAAGATATTTCAGGAACCCGCACACGTGCAAACAATGAAATTTACTTGCCAGATTTTTGCATGTTTCAAATATCCCTAGGATTCATGGTGCATTTTAAAAAGGATATTTTATACTTCATCATAAACATAAATCAATACCAATCAGTGGACGATATTATATTTGCCTTCCAAACGTATTTTGTAGTGTTGAAGTTTCAAATTCATTGTAAAATAGATTCTTCATTTGGTTTGGGCCTTTAAATAGTATAAATATATTGATTATAAATTAGTTATAAGTGTTGTTTATAGTTAAAAGTTTATAACAAATTTGTTAATTTATGCTAGTAAAAAACAAATATGTTTCCTTTTTAATTACATAACCTATTTACCACATTTAGTTTTTTGTGCCCTCAGGAATACCAGAAGTACCTTATTAGCCAGCTTATTACATTGAAGGCTCTAGCTTTTACAGATTAAAAACACTAGATAATCTCACTAAGCCTAAGTATTAATGTTTTTCCTGGATTATTTTCACATCGAGCGTACAGAATTGCGGTTTGCACTGGACGTACATTACAACTAATAAGTAATTTTCTAATTACTACTCGTAACGTGAAGTTGTTTAGAACTGATTTGCTATTATCAGAACAAAACATCATTATGTTTGGAATTAATATAAAAATAAGTTTATTTAAGACTTTGGCTGTTAAAAAAAAATATATACCCCGGAGAAATAATTTATCTCTTACAATGGAAATACATGTGACAAAATGAACAAAAATAACTGTTTAGAAGTAAAAGTTATGAGTTCAGTTACATATTGACGGAGATTACATTAAGAGATTTTAATTAGACGCGCGCTCACACACACACACACACACACACACACACACACACACACACACACACACACACACACACACACACACACACACACACACACACACACACACACACACACACACACACACACACACACACACACAACTAATTCAAAATAAGGTAATTTATTAAACAATTATACAATACATCCGAAGAATGTTGCATCAAAACGATCAATTTGTGTATGTATAGTGCAGTGCTCATACACTTTAGCAACTCGTACAATAATTACAATTTTGTGGATGTATAATCTTTTGTAAATTATACCCTTCTTACGATAATATAATATGTTTTAAATTACTTATTGTTACAGTTGCAGGGTCAAAAAAAATATTCATGATATACATTTTGAAACATAAAAAGAGTTTCTATTCATAAAATACTAAAAGCTTACTCTATTTTATAACATATGAAAGATTTATTAACCTAGTTTAAGTGAAAATAAAGAAGATAAAGTTCAGTAGATGATGATCGTAGCAAACAATGCATAATTCATAGATCAAAAAGTATATAAAAGATGATCTGTAAGATTTCAAATTTTTCATTTAAACCTCTATAAGGGTTTTACTTCAAATTTATAATGTTCCTTTACAAATGATACAAATGATGCAACACTATCATCAAATAGTGTTTGTATTATACATGGGTTTGATTTGTACAAACATGTACATGTAACAATACAAAATAATACCCATCCAATGTAGTGGCAACAAAACTTAAAATAATATACTGTGTATGTATACACAGAGTTAAACAAAAAAATTTCAATCCAAACTAATGGTTTTTAATATGGAAACTAAATTAAAAAAATTTTCGTACAACATAGTTCGTAAAAATATCTTGGAAATATAATAGTAAAACATATTTTGTTTAACACTGAGCTTTTAACTTAGTATTTCCAATAATTAATATTTGTTAAAGTAAAATATTTCAGTGTATACAATAAATTAAAACAGGTTACCACATATTTTAGAAATGAGATATAGATACTGTTTATTTTATCAGTTATACAACTTGACATGAAGGCTTATGTTCTCTATGTTAAATGAATGGAAAATGGGTCCAAGATTGCTATGTGTAAAAGTGTTTAAAGGGACAGTCAGCGGCATCAAAGATCCCTGTGGGTTTGTAGGTTTTATATCAGATAAAGAACATTAATAATAAAGGCACGAATAGTGTATCTTTAAAAAAGCAAGGTTTGTGTTTTGAGGTCGAAAGTTTCGAGAGTATCAAGTGAGAGTTAGAAGTTTGTTTTAATTCATGGGCTGGTGCATTGTTTGATTTACTCCGAATGTAAGCAGTTGTGGCACTGACATACAATTAAGTAAAAATAAGAATTATTTTTTGAAATTTAGGACCATATCATTCAACTTGCTAGAACACTAAATTATTCACTTATTACTTTTATATTACTGTCCCAGCTAATGTGGTAGATATTAGGTTAAGCATTTTTCTAACTGAAAAATTCCCCCTTGATCAAACTGTCATCTTTTTATATCCTCCCCTCGTCAGGAACGTTGGAACTACTGTAAAGTCACTGTCTACGTAATGGCTCCCTAGAAACGCACTTTTTCGTATACTTAATTAATTGAGTAATCTATTAGATCCCACGCAATACAGCGGAGAAATGCTTTATTAAGCCAAGAGTACAATGATACATAACAGCAGAAAATGAGCCACTATTATTATAATTGAGTAAATTTGATTACAGTAATTTCATCACTCGCAAGAACGATGACATCGAGGAATGTTGGTGTGAAGGTGAAGGTGGAAGGGGAAATAGGAAATGCTAATATTGTGTTTTATTCCCACCACATTTCACAAATTGTCCCGTCATATCGCTTATTCAGTGAAAAAGGTTCGTTGCCCCGAGCCGATCATTCACCTCTCAGCGCTTTGACTGCTTCACTTTACACCTTGTAACACACCACAGCAGGCTACATTAGTTTACAATCTGGTAACAGCGGTACAGCAAAATAATAAAAAATCAACCAACCCTTAATTATATAATATATTTGCAACTAGTTCTTGAAAATACCTTCGTTTAATAAGCAGAATCCGATTAAAGAAAGGGAGTTTTGAAGATTTTTTACATGTATCGCAGTTTGCTGAGTAATAATATTTTGGAAGCATATATTTCCTATTTCATTTACTGAAGAAATATATGACGTTTTTTCTTTATAACGTTAACTTTCATTTCGAAAATAAAGAAGTTAAAAGTTAGAATGAATTTTTTATGGCTAAAATAACTGTAGTAAATGAGAAAATGTTATAGATAACATTATTAATATTAACAACGATGACTTAATATTAACAAAATATGTTGTCGGAAGTTTTAAAGTAACACAATGAATCACTGCTGTAAAAAAGTTGTTGATGTAAAATATTCCTAAAAAGTCAACTGATATATACCAACATTAGCGCGTGTTTAAAACCTGCGATAGACTGTTGATAAACTTGTGGTGTAAGATATCGTGAGCAAGGATGTAACCACTTAGACTTGGTAAGCAAAGACGAACAAATCCGATCCATTGTTATTATAATCCATAATAACAGTAATAACTTGGAGATTTTAATGAACTTTCTCGAAATAATTGAATCCACACGGATGGTTTTTCATTAATGGTGTTTTTACGTTGAGTGGAGAGTAATCTACAATATAGGCCTAATTGATTATTTTTATCTTTCTCAATATATTTTTTTTAAACTAACTATGACTTAATGTAGATTTAATCTGAATAAAATTTTAAATTAGACTTAATTTAAATTTGAACTTTAATTTTAAGTTTTAGTCTGGAAAACGATGGCAAATATATTTAAAATGATATATTTATTATTCTAGAAAAAAAACAAAAAAAAAACGATATCAGCATGAAATAAAATCTTCGAAACGGTTTTGGTTAATGATAAAGAACAGAATATACCAAAATCCAGAAGTGTGGGGCTTTGATTCTTTGGTTTTAGTTTTAAGGTTTGTACGGAAAAACTATTTCAGACTCTTGTGAGATAATTTGTATACTCACAATATATTTGAGCTAATTTAAAATAAATATTCTATATTTCTATTCGAAATTTTAAAATCGTAGAAGCTGTTAGAAGAAAGTCTTGGAGTGTAGCATCGTTATTTTGTGTTACAATATCTGATATATTATGCTCGCGCTCATTAAACTTCAAGGGCAATATTGCCATTCAATGGTAGGTTCCATACCTAGGTATACAAATCGAATGACCTTCACTTATGTTAGGAGATCTTGTGTTGCCATTTAAGGAAGTTTTATCATAGTTAACCTTGTTATACTCTCTCAGGAATCATTTCGTACGTCTACTGACATCTATTTTTTTTAAAATTAGTTTTTGTCGAAGTATTGTGAATGTACTAAGTCCGTTTTTAGACGTCTTCCATTGTATTCTGGTACATATCAAGTCAGTCTGGTGTTACGGATGATTTTTTTTAAATTGCTGATTGTTAGCAAACACCCTGTTGTATTTCCAACTATCATAGCAATATATGTTTTGTGATTAAGGAAAGAATCATGATGAAATATTTGAAATTTTACATTAGGCAAACAATAATATTAATTTAGTGTTATCGGAACAACAAGATATTATGGGAAATGTGTTTCTTTAAAATAAACAAAGTAATACTGGTTATACTTATGGTTTATTAACGAGAAGAGAGCGTTAAATATAACAAAACACTTGACACTGAGTGATTGCATGTAATGAAACACAAACACAACACGACACAAACTGGATGATGTTGGGCTTATTTTGCACTCTATAGTAAATTTATCTTATTTTATATTGTATTTGAGCTTTGTTGCATTACGTTTGCAAGTAATGTTGTTTTTGTATGTTTGAAATTTAAGTGGAGTGTGTAGACTAAACAATAAGGTATACAGAGTGTCCACATTTTTCATCCACAAATTTAATGGGTATGTCAAAAAATCTCCTTAATATCTTATGATTAATAGATAAACTGTATTATGAATCCGCAATAAACAACTTTTTATTTAAATTAGTTTTGAATTTTTTGAGTCCATTTTTAATATTTTATATTGGATTAAGTTGACATTTTTTATATTATTATATCGGGAAGAACCTGTTATCCGAAGACCTTAAAATTGTTTCACTAAAGTTAACATGATTCAAAGTTAATGCACAAGGTATGTTTGAAAAGAATTTATGGCCCGTACTTGAATTTCATAATCACCTTCAATAACGACCACTTCAATGTATTAAAGTGTTACATTTAAAGCCAGCGTTAAAAAGTGAAGACATACCGTTTACAGAGAAGTGGTTTATAGTAACATGGCCAAGTCAGATGTTGGAAGGCATGGGCAGTTGATTGGCTGACCATTGACACATCATCATCTCACTGTTATATGTCCTACACATTGATAATAGACACTTAGTCTGGTATTAGATCTAGACATAAACAACGTCGCTGTACCATCTGCAGAGTTGTCTCTAATATTATGGCCTTGTCAGAAACATTACGTCCCAGACTTTTGACAGATCATCTTCTCACTGTCGGGAACCCAACATTGATAGTAGCGATTTTTATGGTATGAGATATTGAAATAATGATCGTTACTGCACTGTCTGCAAATAGCAGCAGTCAGCAGCAAAATTGAGTCTGGCCGTGGTAAATGTTTTACTGCTCGTACATTTGATTAGCCAGTTTCTAACAGATTATCTTCTCGCAGTAGGGCGTCCTTCAATTGCAGGAATGACACGTCTAGTTGATTGGCTGATATCCGTCAGATCGTCGATGTACTGTGCGCGTCTTAATATTGATAGTGTTTTATCTTGCCGCAATTATATGAATAAATAATATGTTAGTAATAATGTAGTCCTTGACGCCTATTGCTTGACTAACTATGCCAAACGAAATTTTGTACATTTCATTTTGTAGTGTTATAATTTTATAAACCTTAGTTTTTAATTATTGTATGTCGTAAACTCTGATACTGTACAAGCAGAGGTACATGGTTAATTTTGAGATATCTTATATAAGCTTCTGAGAAATGGATTGTTCAAATAAGACAATTTATAAACAGTTTTACACTGTTAACGCAATGGAATGTTTGTTATTACGAGCAAATATCTAGAAATCTTGAATAATTTACTTATAACAGAAGCATCCTAAAAGTTATTAAATAGTCAAACACATTCCCACTATATTTGATTGGCGGCAAACATAACAATAGTATCTACGTCTGCGTTATTTTCGTAGTATATGAAAACATGTTTTAATAAGCTACCAAGACCTGCTAAAAGGAACGAAGCAGCTTCCTTAATAACAAGTCACTTTTATTACTTTGAAATCAGCTTTGGAGGTACAAAAAGCTTTTGTTAACCGAACTGAAAGGAAATGAGATACAAAGTGATTGAATGTATACTCTGTCCTTTGTTTTTTTTTACAACATATCCAGTACAAACATAATTTTTCATAAATCCTTTAATTTTATAAAATGTATTGTCAAAAATATTTAACTGTTTATAATATAGCATTTCTTTTTGATTATGTCTGCAGATAATTTCATAAAATCGCACAAATTGCAAATATTCAACAGAATTATTGGATACGACTGATCTTGACATTGAATTAAATATGTATTTTCCTTTATATGGTTTATGGAAAAATAATTTTCCAAACAAAAATTGTAACAAATAAAAGCGTTGCGAAGTGATTATTTTCTGTCTATTATTTATTCATTACAATATGATATAAAATAGTTTTTTTACAGTATGTAAATATTCACTACCAAGTATACTGAGTAGAATACATTCTTGAACAGTATTATTTGGTTGTGTTTTAAAGAAGTCTACGCAGTAAATGGGAGTTATTTGTCCACGCTCGCGTGATTATTTTATTGTTTATAAATAAACAAAAATTTCATACATTAGTCAGATTTTTATGTTTCATTATAGCTTGTAGTGTAATGTTCGCTATGGGATATTCCATACTTATGAATAACTGATAGCGAGTGACTGGTCATCCACTAACTGTTGTTAGGGTAAACCGTAAGGATAGCTTCCTGATTTAAATCGCCTTCCTCTCTAGAGAAAGGATAAAGACATATTTCTGACTTTCTGCTTTTGTTTAGGAATGTGTAAGTTACCGTTTATTTTTCCAACTCAACGGTCTCTATCTTTCATTCCCCGGGCTAAATTTTGTAAATTCCCGGATTAAACTAAACGATTGTAAAGCAAAAGAGACAAACCTATTTGCAACTTTTTATTGGCCTCGCCCGGAATTGAACTAACGACTTTTCGGATAGATACCCGCAGCCTAACACCTATAATATGGTTCTCTTTCAGCTAAATTTTGTTCTAACTTACCCTGCTAGAGTTGTAAATAAACATAATTTCAAATCTTGTTTTAACTACATGTAAATATTAAATTATTGTTTAAAGTGGAAACATCATTAAAACTAGATAAACAAATAATGGTCATTATTTCGTAACATAAATGTTCCACTTCAGTTTTGTAACGTTTGTGATGCCATTGTGGTGGCTGTGAGGTCAGATCGTGTTTATCACAACGAGAGAGAGCCTGACTCTCCACTAGAACGTGACGTCAGAGTCAACTCGTTGTTTGCTCATCGTTACAACTTCTCTTGACGTTTGGAAAATCGACTGCATCTGTGATTCACGTATTTATATACAAACACACCAGTTATGTAAATTTAATCAAGGTGTTAAATATGGCGTTCTGCGGTACAAACAGTTTTGATATTTTATAAAAACAAATCGTCTTAAATCTACCTTCCTTTGAAAAAAAAAAAAACTAAATTGAAATATTGAAAACCGTATTTAAAAGGCCACTAGATTGCAATTAACTGTCTTGTATTTGACTTAATTAATAAAAATTACTACAAATATTGTAATACTGAGACGGACGATACAAATAATTCAGTACATTTTATCAAGCAATATTGTAATGTGTCTAGCATTTAAACGAACTTTTGGCAGAAACGTTAATACAAATTAATTTTTGAGCCTAAGTTGAACACAAATTTAAATATAGGTTTTCTTTTTAAACAAAATAGGTTTTTATTAATCATCCAACAGATTTGAACCTCTTGAAGTCTTTAGGATATGTAGTTCATCAAATATAAGTCCTAATTTGAAGTAATAACGAGATAATTTTTGAAATAATAATTATGAAAGGTTTGTTTTTTTTTTAATAGTTAATGCGTCAGAGTTTTAGCTAAAATAAAATAATCATATAATTTGATTGTATTTGAATATTGACCGTAATTATGATTTTTTGATATTTCAAATACGTTACATGTAAAACCAGATTAAGAAATTTAAAATAATCTTCAGCAGAGGTTTCTAATTTTAAATGATACAAATAATATGATATTAAATTTTTATTTCCACGAATAACCGAATTAAGATAGTCTTAAACATAAAGGTATTCCCTCGCCCGTAGTGTTTGCTCAAAGTAAATGTTTTATTAATAAAGTCTCTGACATATCTATTACAATATCTGAATTAACATTGTAATATAGACAAAAATTACTAATTATAGTATTTTTATGTATAAACTATAAAGGAACATGTTAGAAATTATAAATTTATATAAATTAAATCAATTCGACTTTAATTAAAATGAGGTTGTAGCCAAAACACAATGAACAAGGTACATGAAATGTCTAGATTTGAGCATTGTTAACCATCGCTCAGGAAAATATGTATTCTGAATACATTTAACTGAATGAGGGTCAAATTTTGAAAATTTACCGGTGTGATAATCTGGTTTAGTGTGGCAGTGTCATATGATTGGATACATAGTAGAACCAAGGATCGCGAGTTTAGATTGTAGAAGTTTAATCTACTACTACATTTTCAGGTTTTGAATATGGAGTTTAATGTTGGAGTCTACTCACAACAGGATTCGATTTTCGCAAGGAGCGCCAAGTGCACTGGTCAGAAGCCTAGCCTAAACCGTAACAGGAGTAGAAAAGAAAATTGGGCATTGTGAAATTTAAAATGACAGAAGACATCTGTCATAATTTCTTCATTTCTTCAGGTGTGAGAATACATGCTGCTGAGAAATTCAAGATAACCAGAAAATATCATACATATAGTGACCGACATTTGTTGGATTATAGTTATTGAATGGAACCTTTACAACACAAAGCTGTCGTTGGAGAGTAGGTGGTCCAATTAAGGGTAAGAAGTAAATGGATAAAATGGACCGGGCAGAAGCGGAGCCTAATTAGGTTGGTACAACAGAATCCTCCTACTATTTATTTGGCCCAAATGTATCCATAAGAGTCACTTAGTTGATACCTATGGATACAGATTTAGATTAGATAAGCTCCAAAAATGCCAAAAAAGATCACAGTAAAAATAACACGCTTTAATTAGGAAATAATCTGTAGGTTCTGAACTGTATTCTAAAAACAAATGGATGTGGCAAAATTAATTACTTCAGGTACAATCTTGAAAGAACTCAGCATGATCTTAACGGGATTCCTGCGCCTCTCAAATGAGAAACGTTTAAGGCCAGCAAACTTCATACATATAAAAAATTCATACAAATAGTTTTTCTAATTTTTTATATTTGTTTGATAGAAAATTGCCTATTTTATTGATACTGTTTCTAGATGTTGTTATAATTATATCAATTAAGAGCTATATTCCTAGGTCATGATTAAATATATTCAAATTTAATAATGGACTCAAGTACAGCTGTAGCACAGATTTTATTGGGCACGTGAGTCTTCCTTGTAGTCTTGGAGAAGAGAGCTAATTAGTATTGTATAAGCTCACAACCGGTTTTTTATTTAAATTGATAGAGGGATATCCCCTAAGAAAAAAACGATCATAGAGTTCTGATCTACAGGCAAATCCGTCCCTTGGATCTTTCGGCCTGTGGCAGCTACCGGCCTCGAGAGTGTTTCTGGTCTGTGAGAGCTCCCATATACAGGCAAGTCACGGTCACTTGGAGCTTCCGGCCTGTGGCAGCTACCGGCCTCGAGAGTGTTTATGGTCTGTGAGAGCTTCTCATCTACAGGCAAATCCCAGTCCTTTGGAGCTTCCGGCCTGTGGCAGCCACCGGCCTCGAGTGAAACTTATATTTCTTGTTTAGTAAGTTATCTGCAATGTTTGTGTCACTAAACTCAAAGAAACGCACTTTTCGTAATCATGAATTGTATTGGTTTGAAATACATTTGTTGCGAGGTACTGATTTGCAAACTGGAATTGAAACAAAACACATCTGGTTTAGGTTATATTATAATTATATTTAAATTATAATTTCCTTATTTCATCTAATAAACTTTGAATTGGACATTTATATCAAAGCAAATATATTCTTCAGGAAAGTAATATTAAAATTATTTTTTTTTTGCTTTAACTCGTGAACTCGGGCAATATCTTTGCCCTTGCTTAACTAGCTATTGATATAAATAAATAAACGTTTGATTTACAATTATTATTGAGTTTATTTGTCACGTGTATGATACAAGGTTTTGTGGATTTACTGCCATAGGCACATAAAAAAAATTATATCCAAAATAGGAAAAAATGTGGTGCATGTTAAATTTGAATTTATACAAAAATAGGTTTAAATTTTGAAAGATTTGGAATCATAAATTGGGTAGATCTTACTTGAGTTCAAATCCAGTTTTTACTTTGTATGTTCCATTGACACTTATTCATCTTCCAATCATCCTTGTCGGTTTAGTGTAGATTTAATACTGGTAGTAGTAATCCTTGCAGATCTGAGAGTTCTGGTTGCCATCCAATATTCAAGTGTTCATCATCTAGTAAATGTCTTTTTCTGTTCTTGGATTCAAAAATCGAGATTCACCAATTTAATACAAATAATAAAAAGTATTACTGTATTTAATAACTCAAATGTTGATTAACTTTGATGAGAGAAGACTCTTCTCAGTCTCATATTAAGCCATCTTTTAAGAGAATAAAATTCCATTATTGTAAAGTCACCAGCTGATCTAAATTCACTTTATAACTCCAGGTGTTGTAAAACTTACTTTGCATAACAATCTCCTTGATATTAAGATTTAATGTATTCTGTGGTATTTGGTGTAAAGAAATTACTTTATTTTATCTGATGATTCAATTTTACAATAGTTTATGTATTTCTATCTTATATGTATGATGATTTGTTTTATGTTAATTTTAACTCTAAAATAATAAATAAATAAATAAATGTATTTATTTTCTCTTTCTGCCACAAAAACATACATAAAATATATGAAGAACTTACATGATTAAAAATCATAAACAATATAGTTTTATACTTGCCAAGACTGACTATATGTACTAAATGAACATGTTTTTAGATTTTTTAAAAATAACATAACATAACTTAAAAAATAACTTAACATAATTTTTTTTCAGTCTACTTACATATAATGTTGTTATAAAAAAAACTTGTAAATATACTAGATTATATAAATATCAGAAGAGAAAATTTAGGGCCTCCAAGGCACGTGGCCTGTTCGGAGGTTCCAAATATTAAACATTAAACTTGTTTTACAGCGTCCAGATTGTGAAAGAATGAAATATTTTATTTAAACTTTTTCGGCCAATTTTCTTCTTACTATCAGTGCTTCTTTTCTTTGTTGCATGATAAATTATTGAAACAAAAATAATAGAAAATATGTCATATAGAAAATATATATATATATTTTTTTAGTTTACTGTATGTAAAAGAGCATCTAAGCGAAAAAGATGGAAAATATTTATGGTATACAAACATAAATGTTATTGCTGAATTTGAATCAGAAAGTCAATGTGTTCCAAAGTTAGCAGCCACTCTCTAAGTCTTTTCAAAAATGTGTCAATATTCAATAATTCTTTAATATTGCTTGGTAATTTGTTAAAAATTCTTGGTGCTATAAAATTTTAATGTTCTTGTAAAAAATGTAGAATTTGGTTTAGGAACTGTAAATTGATTCCCGGATCTTAATTTTTGCTTATATTCTATATTTTTTGTGGCATATTACCACTCTTGCAAAAGAAAATTTTCAGAACTTTATAAACAAAAATATATTTCAATGGTAAAATTTTCAAATCCAAAAAAAGCGGACGCGAATGGACTGTCTTTCCTTTATTTAATATTAACCTTACTGCATGTTTTTGTTGAACATATATTGCATTCAGATAAGTATCGTATGTACTGCCCCAAAAGATAATTCCATAATCTATTCTGCTCTGTATCAATGAAAAATATAGCATACGCATAACTCTTTCATTACATAACTTCTTAAGAAAATAAAAATACCTTAAAATATTATTAATTTTGTTTTTTAAATGATTTATGTGAATTTTCCAATGAACCTCGCTATCAACAAAAATTCCTAAATACTTTTATATGCGTTACTCTATCAACTACAGCACAACTATTCCCAATACATACAGTTTGAACACCTAGACACTTAGCACATTTGTAATAAACTTGATTTTCGAAGTTAATATCTTTTTTGAGGCTGAAATTTATATATTTAGTTTTTTCTACACTCAGCAGCATGTGATTCATAGAAAACCACCACTGAAGTGCTTCCAAATCATTTTCCATACTGGACCTTATACTGTTCCAACTAGATTCTGAATAGCAGAGAGCTGTGTCGTCAGCAAAAGAAGTTATTTTTCCTTGTAAACTACCATTGCATAAGTCATTTTATGTAGACAATGAATAATATTGCTCCCAGGACAGATCCTTGGGGTACACCTTGCTTTATTATTCCAGAGTCACTTAATACAGAATTAACTCTTACACATTGCTTCCTATCTTCCAAGTAACTCTGAAACCATTTGTATGCAATTTCCACGCACTCCACATTGATGTAATTTATCCAATAAAATTTTATGATTCACAGTGTCAAAAGCTTTTGTTATATCGAGGAAAAGACCACTAATACATTTACCCTCATTCAAACCATCATTCACATCTGTCATGAAATGCAACAGTGCATTCTCTGTATTCATACCAAATCTAAATCCAAATTGATTATTACTAAAAAAATCAGTCATTTCAAAAAATTTTAACAATTTTTTGTTTCATTAGTTTTTCAAAAATCTTTGAGAAGCATGAAAGCAAAGATATAGGACGATAATTACTGCTGTTCAAATCAGAACCTTTTTTAAATATTGGTATTACTACTGCATTTTTTAACTGCGTTTGGAAAGACTCCACTGTTGAAACTCAAATTAATTATGTACAACAAGACATCCATGATTTTGGGATAGATATTCTTAATCGTGAAGGAACTAATTCCATCCAGACCCGGTGAAGTATTATTTTTAAGTGATTTAATAACGCTCACCAGCTCATGTGGTAGAACTGAATCAATAAAAATTGAATTTACTTGGTATACTTTTGTAAAGGAATTTTTATAATGCAGTAGAGGAAAATTTTTTAATTGAGGATCGTTTTAAGTTTAGTTTACTCACTATATTTAAAAAGTAATCATTAAAATAGTTTGCAACAGAAAATGGATCAGAAATCAATGTGTGATTTATGTCTAGTGTTATAGTCTGTTTGATTTGTTTAGCTTGACCAGTCACTTCTTTCAAAACTTTCCAAGTGCCCTTGGAATTTCTATTGCAATTTTCAAACTTTCGTTTATAAAAATTATTTTTTTGTTCTTTTATGTATGTATGAAGTCTATTTCTAAATTTTAAGTAATATAGTTTCAATTTGGTATTGTTTGGGTGGTTCTTAACCAGTTTAAAAATATGGTTCCTTCTCTTAATTTTTGAACAAATAAAATTAGTAATCCACGGTTTCTTTAATTTATATTGATTTATCTGTCATAATTCCACTCTACTTTGTATTAAGAAACTTTGTAAAGTTCCCACAAACTCATCAAACGCCAAAGACGCATTTGCCTGATTATAGACAAGAGACCAGTCTACGTTATCCAACAGCTGATCGAGCCGAGCGTAATCAGTGCGGTAGCGGGGCGAGGACAGCAAAGGCTTGCCACCCTCTCCCCGCGCACCGCACACCTGCACGCTCACACAGACCATGGAGTGGTCTGTGATGTCCGCGTGCATCACAGACGCGTCTACAATAATCCTGTTCTTACTGGATACTCTCATATAAGCATGATCGATGCAACTTGCAGACTGTTCTGTAATTCGTGTTGGCTCCCGTATTAAACTCTCAAACCCGTTTACAGCCATCAGAGTTTTTATAACTATCTACAGACGCACAGACATTGTCCAATAAATTTATATTAATGTCTCCAATAAGTAAAAAGTTTGCCATATTTTTAAAATTACAATTTGACTTATTAAATTGGTTCCTCAACTCATCGATGAAAATATCAGCTGCATTAAACACAAACCTATATACAGCAAGTAAATAAAATGTTTCTTTACAAAAAACAAAAGATATCAATAACGCATCTGCCGATTGTAACTCAAATTGGATACAATTTACATTGTTGATTAAATCGTTAATATAAACCGCCACACCTCCAGCTCTATAATTATCATTACATTGAGTTATTAAATTATAATTTGGTATTTTATAAAATTCAACTTCGTTTGTACTTATCCATGTTTCTGATAAGATGATAATATCAGGAAAGATACAATTTGCCTGCAATTCAGAAATGAAAATATCAAAATTCTGTCTCATACTTCTAACATTTTGATGAACAACTAAAATTTTATCGTTCATTAACTGAAGAAAACAATAAAAAAAGACATTTTTATCTATACATTTTAAGAAAAATTAAATTAAAACAAAACTCATAGTTATAATTGCTACATAAAATCTATAAAGTAATAATTAAGTATTTCACAAACACTTATCTATAACTGTATCAAAATATACATGTCATAAATCCTTGCAAATTATCATACTGTTCAATTAAGCAGTTAAATGAAAATTTTATTATTTATTTACAAAAATCTACACAATCTTTTAATATGATTGCATTATACTTTATTATAAGATAAAAATAATTCATATTTCTATATAAAATATTTGTTAAGTGTTTATGCAAATACATATGAATAAATATATAGCCAAAATAAATATTTGTTCCACATATAGTAATGTAAAAATATATATAAACAAAAAATTATATACAAAGATAAATAAAAATTATAAGTATACTTCTTTCGTTTTTAGGCAAATAAAAATTACAGTTTACTTAAGTCAGCTTGGCAAGTCACCTGAATTACATTGGTTCCATCGTCTTTCCTTAAGAAGATTTTGCCGCCCCTCACCCAGAGGTGCTTGAAGTTCTTTTCCTTCTTGATCTGCCGCGCCGCCCCCAGTAGCCGCCTCCTCGCCGGTAATAAATAGGTTGCTAGTGTTTCTTAACTTTAAAATCTATTAATTGATATATGTTTATTGTAATTTATCAAAATTGCATGGGTGTATGTTCTCCTTCTTGTATGGATTCCTGTGTGTGTGTGTGTGTGTGTGTGTGTACTTATGTGGTATAAACTCCTAACGCCCGTAAAGGAGATTAAGCTAAAAATATTTTTGAAATGTCCCTCAAACTAGTTTACTTACTACAATAAATATTGTTGGAAATAAAAAGTCAGGTAGAAACGTTATTTTAACTTGTAATGTTTGTCAACAGAATCCGTCAAACAAAGAAAGCTGGATCGAGTTTTTTGTTTATAACGTGATCTCCAGTTGTTAATTTCCTGTTTGTGTAAATAAAAACCTTAACCGTGGCTCAGATGAAAATGAACGAGTTTACATGATGGTGCATTCAAATATTTTTTAATAAGCGTTATTTATATAAAATATACAAGAAACATGCGATATAATTTACCAATAAAAATATATTTAAAGGAGAATTAGAGAATATTAGTACGCATTTGTTTCCAATGAGCTGGAGAATAATCTTATTCTAAATGATAAATATTAGTACGATCCTTGTAACTGAGTTATTGATACACAGCTATTTTATCGTAGTTTAACACATTGACTGCGCTTTTATGACATATAGGCTTGAAATTTGACATACAACCTAATAATATACCTTAATATAACTATAATTGCAAATAGTACTAATTATGGCTGGATTGACACTTAGCGGACATAATCTATGTACAGATGTATTAGTAATTGGTCATATTGGTATCTGAAATCTTGTTTAAACTTACATACTATTTTAACTATTTTAACAATTAAAAAGTATTAATTCATAAATAATTTACATTTAATCAATATCGTGAAAAAACCCAAAGTGCTTCATACGTTCAAAACAAGTCAAATATTGACTGTTGGATCATTACAAATAATACTCATTGGAAAATTCAAAAAATGGTTTTTAAAATCGTATTTAAATTATAACGTGATCTCCAGTTGTTATTTCCTGTTTTGTAAATAAAGACCTTAACCGTGGCTCAGATGAAAATGAACGAGTTTACATGATGGTGCATTCAAAAATTTGTTAATAAGCGTTATTTTTATAAAATATACAAGAAACATGCGATATAATTTACCAATAAAAAACATATTTATAGGAGAATTAGAGAATATCAGTACGCATTTGTTTCCAATAAGCTGGAGAATAATTTTATTCTAAATTAGAAATATTAGTACGATTAAATGTGAATTTAAAATGTGTAGATTTGTTAATAAAAGAACGAAACAATTATTAATAGCTGGAATTCTACTAAACACTATTGTTCAGATATATATAAAATTAGTTTTGTTAAAGACATAACTTTAATATGTTTCGAATGTTGCAGCATTAGCATTTTATACATCTTAAATAGACAGTTTTATAAGTTTCTAAAATGTTTTACACTGTAAAAAAATCTAAAAATCCGGATCCAATTTTAAATAACTTAAAAAGTAAGTCACCAGTTTCCAATACGAAAATGAAGCACAAATGCTTTATCTAGTTGATGCAGTTAAAAAGAAAATTATTATAGGTTTTGAAAATTGACAACCCTTTGACGTTAAATCAGTTAAGTAATAGTAATGTGAACGAAATGCATAATGAATGTACTAATACCAGATATTCAAACTGTATTTATTACTAATATTTGTAATTTATGACAAGCGAATGCTCTATCTTGAACAATAAAAGTAACTATGCACTGATAATGATTAGTATATTGAAGATTATTCAATTTAAAGATTTAGTTATAACTGTACGAGGAAAACTGTACGGGAGTTACAATTGGGGGGAGTACTAATTGGGGGGACAACAAATGGGGGTGCTCACCTCCATGTCCCCCCCCGTACCCAAAGCCAAAATTTTGAAAAGGCAACTAATACCCTATGACTCCTCAAATTGAAGCTCATACAAAATGCTGTATGATTTGTATGTAAATTGATGTTTACGAAAAACAAACCCTTTTCTTAAAATCTTTTTTCGGGGAATACTCAATTGTCAGTACCACTTGACAATAGTATCATTGTTTACATGATACACAGATTAGCATTTCTTGTAAAGGGCATGCACTACTCTGCCAAACAAGGCCAATTTATTCAACCAAGACAATGAATCATGACTATTATTCCATGTTATGTTGGACAGAGTCCCTTATTACTTAATCAGAATCTAACAACCAGCAGGTTCATCAATCGGAACACAAGCACGAAAGAGAAATATTTCCTAGCATCCGCGAGGTATTACAAATTTATATTTGAAACCTATTCTGTCTTGTTACTCTGTCTTGATATGAATGACTCTTAGAGAGGCGTATAGTGAACCATGATGTTAGACTGGAAATTTTCCCACAGTAACTCTAGTGTAATTTATAATGATTCAAAATAATCCAATCAAGCACTCAACCTTGGCTGATTGTCAGAATGTACTTCACATGGTCTCCAACTCGGACCGTTATTATGAACTACGGGAGTTTCCCTAGCGTCTATGAGACCCGTTATGGCAAGGTGTCTACGTCTATGAGACACCTCGGCCACTTATTTACGTATCGTCGCTTCATGCCATGTCCAGGAGTGTTGTCTGGGACCTTGAATTAGACGAGGAACCTTTTGGCGGCAAGTCTGAGGTAACCTATAGAAATCTGAAAAATTCCAATCTCCACAATCAATTCTGTCCTTGCTCGAGTTTTATATTGCCTTCAGTAGGGACGTAATACTGAAGCCAAACACAAAAGGTCATGTTTTCTAGAGTTTATTAGATAAATTTTTTGAATGTATAAAAACCCGCATTCTTGCATTTAAATTTTTCTGGTCTGTCAATATGGTTTGATATGTAAAACGTCCAAAATGATTTCTCAGTAAGGAAAAGGGCTGATTTGGATGTATTCATTGTTATGACAGTACTTCAACATAAGTACTTGTCCAAATCTTACAAACCATTAAAGTGGGGCCATCCTAGTAAAGGCCACTTTCATTTAAAAACCAACGAATTAAAAATTAAATCTGTAGTTTCGAATAAGAAAAAAAGTTCACAGGTCAAGTGATACATGAAAATATAAAAAGAGAGCAGATCACATTGCATAACCTAATCCTTTTTAAACTCGGCTGTTAGCAATTACTTAGACAAATAGATTTTTAAGTTCTTAAGAGAACTCTCGTAGTTGTTTATATAAAACTTTTATGTCAATCATAGTAAAGGATTTTATTTCAACTAGTGGGTAATGTAGGCCTATATTCTCGAGATTGCATTGTAAACAAAGATCACGAAACAATTTTCTTCGCCTGTTGGATCTCTGTTGACTAATGCCACAAGTTAAAAACATGGTTTCTACCCAAGACTTTTGTTTCCAACGATATTTATTGTAGTCGGTGAACTAAAAAGAGAGACATCTGTGAAAAGTTATTTTAATGATCGCATCTAAATAATGTTGGATGTAAATAATAGTAGTTCTCACTACTATGAGAAAAAGTATTTTGGTACACAAGCGTGGCTTACAGACAAAGTTGGTATATGGTTAAGCTCTGAAAGACTTCGTACGATAAATGATGCTTTTATCACGCAAAAATGTTTTAAATTTAATTTAATTAATTAATTTTATTTAAAATTCATTACGTAATAAACCAAAATGCCATATTGTCAAGTTTGTGTATAAAAACGGCTGTTATTTACTTGTCCAGAAACAATAACAAAGTTTTAAGTGAGCGCACTAAAAAACTAAAATTGCCCTTCAGCTGATTTTTTAGATCAATTTTATAAGGCAATTAAAAATTGTAGTTTTCATCACTAGGAGGAAAATTAATTGTTTTAAGTGCGCACTGTGTTTAACGAACGAGATGAAGCTAGTCTTGGAAGTAAGTTTAAGTGGCTAACATAACAACGCTTATTATGATAGTGGAAACAAAATAAAACGTACACGTTGTATTTAATTTTTATTGCATAGTAAATTAACATAGGAATGCTTTCATGTATTTGCATTTATTGCCACTGAAACAATAACATAAGGCTGCGCAGTGCTAAAGCTTGGATTGCATGCTGATTAATTTTTCAGATCTCCACTTTAAGGTAACGAGAAACAATCACTCTATGTACCAACTTAAGTATTAAAAACAGGTGTTATTTGTGCAGTATGATAACAATATCATATTACTGTCCAAATTAAGTAAGAAGACACCAGTTTTCATGTGCAGTATCTTAGACTTTCCAGAGTACAGACCTAGAATCTACTCGTGTATAGTATTCTGTAGCGAAATCTACTTCGGTAAAAGTTAGTTCTGAATACTACATACATTGGTGTAGTATTCATGTTTTTAAAGCCTATGTTTATATTTACGTTTAATACAATATTGTTTTTCAAGGGATGAAGGTCTGCAGTTGTGAGTGAAGCGCTTGTGTAAATTTGGTATTGCTTAGGGGAAAACGCTTTACTATGTTTTCATTGCCAATATGTTCTACGGTCAAATCCATTACATTACTGGATACATTTAATTTGCTACCTCATTGATCGTGCGTGCAGAGTTTCACGAGGGATATTGTCGAGTTATTATTGAGAGAAGAAGCATTAAGATATCAAAACCAATAGTTGAAATACAAATTTATTTAACATATTAAACCAATGTTTGAGGTGGGTTGCTGCAGAGTACAACGTTTGCACATGTTACAGAATATACTTACCCAGATGAGACAGTAGCTTGTTGGGTGAAAATGATTACCACAGCTGGTACACCAATGTTTGAGGTGAGTTGTTGCATAGTACAACGTTGCACATGTTACAGAATATACTTACCCAGATGAGACAGTAGCTTGGTTGGTGATGAAGATTACCACAGCTGGTACACCAATGTTTGAAGTGGGTTGCTGCAGAGTACAACGTTGCACATGTTACAGAATATACTTACCCAGATGAGACAGTAACTTGGTTGGTGATGAAGATTACCACAGCTGGTACACAAATGTTTGAGGTGGGTTGCTGCAGAGTACAACGTTGCACATGTTACAGAATATACTTACCCAGATGAGACAGTAGCTTGGTTGGTGATGAAGATTACCACAGCTGGTACACCAGTGTTTGAGGTGGGTTGCTGCAGAGTACAACGTTGCACATGTTACAGAATATACTTACCCAGATGAGACAGTAGCTTGGTTGGTGATGAAGATTACCACAGCTGGTACACCAGTGTTTGAGGTGGGTTGCTGCAGAGTACAACGTTGCACATGTTACAGAATATACTTACCCAGATGAGACAGTAGCTTGGTTGGTGAAGAAGATTACCACAGCTGGTACACCAATTGTTTGAGGTGAGTCGCTGCAGAGTACAACGTGCACATGTTACAGAATATACTTACCCAGATGAGACAGTAGCTTGTTGGGTGAAAATGATTACCACAGCTGGTACACCAATGTTTGAGGTGAGTTGTTGCATAGTACAACGTTGCACATGTTACAGAATATACTTACCCAGATGAGACAGTAGCTTGGTTGGTGATGAAGATTACCACAGCTGGTACACCAATGTTTGAAGTGGGTTGCTGCAGAGTACAACGTTGCACATGTTACAGAATATACTTACCCAGATGAGACAGTAACTTGGTTGGTGATGAAGATTACCACAGCTGGTACACAAATGTTTGAGGTGGGTTGCTGCAGAGTACAACGTTGCACATGTTACAGAATATACTTACCCAGATGAGACAGTAGCTTGGTTGGTGATGAAGATTACCACAGCTGGTACACCAGTGTTTGAGGTGGGTTGCTGCAGAGTACAACGTTGCACATGTTACAGAATATACTTACCCAGATGAGACAGTAGCTTGGTTGGTGAAGAAGATTACCACAGCTGGTACACCAATGTTTGAGGTGAGTCGCTGCAGAGTACAACGTTGCACATGTTACAGAATATACTTACCCAGATGAGACAGTAGCTTGGTTGGTGATGAAGATTACCACAGCTGGTACACCAATGTTTGAGGTGAGTTGCTGCAGAGTACAACGTTGCACATGTTACAGAATATACTTACCCAGATGAGACAGTAGCTTGGTTGGTGATGAAGATTACCACAGCTGGTACACCAATGTTTGAGGTGGGTTGCTGCAGAGTACAACGTTGCACATGTTACAGAATATACTTACCCAGATGAGACAGTAGCTTGTTGGGTGAAAATGATTACCACAGCTGGTACACCAATGTTTGAGGTGAGTTGTTGCATAGTACAACGTTGCACATGTTACAGAATATACTTACCCAGATGAGACAGTAGCTTGGTTGGTGATGAAGATTACCACAGCTGGTACACCAATGTTTGAAGTGGGTTGCTGCAGAGTACAACGTTGCACATGTTACAGAATATACTTACCCAGATGAGACAGTAACTTGGTTGGTGATGAAGATTACCACAGCTGGTACACAAATGTTTGAGGTGGGTTGCTGCAGAGTACAACGTTGCACATGTTACAGAATATACTTACCCAGATGAGACAGTAGCTTGGTTGGTGATGAAGATTACCACAGCTGGTACACCAGTGTTTGAGGTGGGTTGCTGCAGAGTACAACGTTGCACATGTTACAGAATATACTTACCCAGATGAGACAGTAGCTTGGTTGGTGATGAAGATTACCACAGCTGGTACACCAGTGTTTGAAGGTGGGTTGCTGCAGAGTACAACGTTGCACATGTTACAGAATATACTTACCCAGATGAGACAGTAGCTTGGTTGGTGAAGAAGATTACCACAGCTGGTACACCAATGTTTGAGGTGAGTCGCTGCAGAGTACAACGTTGCACATGTTACAGAATATACTTACCCAGATGAGACAGTAGCTTGGTTGGGTGAAAATGATTACCACAGCTGGTACACCAATGTTTGAGGTGAGTTGTTGCATAGTACAACGTTGCACATGTTACAGAATATACTTACCCAGATGAGACAGTAGCTTGGTTGGTGATGAAGATTACCACAGCTGGTACACCAATGTTTGAAGTGGGTTGCTGCAGAGTACAACGTTGCACATGTTACAGAATATACTTACCCAGATGAGACAGTAACTTGGTTGGTGATGAAGATTACCACAGCTGGTACACAAATGTTTGAGGTGGGTTGCTGCAGAGTACAACGTTGCACATGTTACAGAATATACTTACCCAGATGAGACAGTAGCTTGGTTGGTGATGAAGATTACCACAGCTGGTACACCAGTGTTTGAGGTGGGTTGCTGCAGAGTACAACGTTGCACATGTTACAGAATATACTTACCCAGATGAGACAGTAGCTTGGTTGGTGAAGAAGATTACCACAGCTGGTACACACCAATGTTTGAGGTGAGTCGCTGCAGAGTACAACGTTGCACATGTTACAGAATATACTTACCCAGATGAGACAGTAGCTTGGTTGGTGATGAAGATTACCACAGCTGGTACACCAATGTTTGAGGTGAGTTGCTGCAGAGTACAACGTTGCACATGTTACAGAATATACTGACCCAGATGAGACAGTAGCTTGGTTGGTGATGAAGATTACCACAGCTGGTACACCAATGTTTGAGGTGGGTTGCTGCAGAGTACAACGTTGCACATGTTACAGAATATACTTACCCAGATGAGACAGTAGCTTGGTTGGTGATGAAGATTACCACAGCTGGTACACCAATGTTTGAGGTGAGTTGCTGCAGAGTACAACGTTGCACATGTTACAGAATATACTTACCCAGATGAGACAGTAGCTTGGTTGGTGATGAAGATTACCACAGCTGGTACACCAATGTTTGAGGTGAGTTGCTGCAGAGTACAACGTTGCACATGTTACAGAATATACTTACCCAGATGAGACAATAGCTTGGTTGGTGATGAAGATTACCACAGCTGGTACACCAATGTTTGAGGTGAGTTGCTGCAGAGTACAACGTTGCACATGTTACAGAATATACTTACCCAGATGAGACAATAGCTTGGTTGGTGATGAAGATTACCACAGCTGGTACACCAATGTTTGAGGTGAGTTGCTGCAGAGTACAACGTTGCACATGTTACAGAATATACTTACCCAGATGAGACAGTAGCTTGGTTGGTGATGAAGATTACCACAGCCGTGACGGCCAATGTTTGAGGTGAGTTGCTGCAGAGTACAACGTTGCACATGTTACAGAATATACTTACCCAGATGAGACAGTAGCTTGGTTGGTGATGAAGATTACCACAGCCGTGACGCCAATGTTTGAGGTGAGTTGCTGCAGAGTACAACGTTGCACATGTTACAGAATATACTTACCCAGATGAGACAGTAGCTTGGTTGGTGATGAAGATTACCACAGCCGTGACGCCAATTTTTGAACTGTGCTGCCGCAGGTGTCAGCGTTCACCATACTGTCTCTTTCTCTCTGAATTAGAAAATATACACTCTGCTTTCACCCTATTTTTTATATATTAAATAATTTTTGGTAGAGTAAAATGAGACATTTTTATAACAATAATTGAGTTTAGAGTCTATAATTTTTGTGAGAGTGTTATTATTTTAAAAGTCTAAATCGAAACACGACATATAATTATTTACGTCTTTGTAAATATTCATTAATGTTGATATTCTGATAAAAAAGATGTATAAAAATAATGTTCTAATCATGAAAACGTGTTCATCTTTCTTTGTGTGTATAAATAGTCCATATTTATAACTAATTATTCAAGGTCATTACAAAAATATATATAAATAAACTGTGTGTGTACTCCGTGTATTGCACTTTTGTTAATGTTCTCAATTATTAATACATTTAAACCACTAACTTTACAAGATACCTACTGTTTTATGTAAAAAATGTAAATGTAATTTCCTGCATGCCACTACAGATAATTTAAATACATACATAATTTAAACCAATTTCCTTTGTATGATGAGCACTTTATCAAAAAATAGTTCAAGAAAATGTATGATTATTGTTGTCTACGGTTCAGCCGTAACTAAAGGTTGGGTTCCTCACACCGAGTCTCGCTCCAGCAGTGTCTCAACAATTGTCGGTATGTCATTGTTCTATCTGCTATTGTTCGTAGAAGTTCACGCATGCCATTCAAGTTTAATCTCGGTGAATCTGTTGTTTCTTATATACTAAGTACATAATATATCCTTCACACAAAGATTTAAAATTACTTGTATAAGTCACTAACGGGGTGAGTAAAAACCCGATATTAAGTAACGAAGTGTATAATGTTCCATATTTTATGAAAACAACCAATCCATCCAATCCATCAAATGTTATCATATTTATTTTGGTAATTTAATAAACACATGCTCAGTTTGTTTACAAATTAGTTTATTTTATGTTTTCTCATTGCTGTCATAGTTACATATAAGCCTAATATAAGTGTTAGAATATAATTTCTGCCTTTAATGTTTACCCCAATATCACTAACGTTCTTCCTTATACCAAGATAGTATACAAAAAATTAGACTGCTTCTTGAAGGATTGACGTGGGAAGTGAGGTATCCCTTTCATCCACTTATTTCCCAACCAGTAATCAATTTATAGGTGTTTTAATCTCACAAGAAACATTTTGGACATTTGTTTCCTCGGTCAAAAAGCATATATCGTAATTTAACCATGGCTTGAATTAATTTAATTTTTCACCGTATGTGTTTTAAGTAGCCTATATCTTAAAAATTCTTTTATATATTGTTATCGCTCGATAATAAAATAATAAACTAATTTATTTACAAGTTGTGTCAAAAAACAGATAAGTACGGACTTGAATTTCTTTGAAGATGTGCCTTTTGGAGTTTAAAATTTTTTTACTTTTCCCAATGAAAAAGATACTTAATTACAACAGTTAATTTTAATGGAAACTACCATTGATGTAATAATTCATCTAGAGCTTTTAAAAAGGTTTGTTTTTCAAATGGCAGATTAAAGTTTCATGTAAAAGTAGAAAAAGCTGAAGAAATCGACCGGTTTTACTTATATTATTTCTGTATATAGATGATTGGAGTGATAACAAGTAACTTAATACTCCTTCATATTCGGAGAAATTCACGCAGTTTCCCGATATGCCTTTCTCGCCTTGGCCATTAGCCGGCTTGACAAATAACTTAAACAAGGCGTATACCAGTATAGAAACGGTGCTTTGTCCGTATTGTGTTTGGTATCTAGTATTGGTAACTATGTCGTTGTGTATATACAGGGGTAAAAACTCGTATACCCCACAAACTGTTGTTTTACACTTCTACCCTAGATAAGGTTTGTGTGGATGGTTGGAATGTTACCTAATTAATATAGTAAATATGGGAACACAATTTGTACTCGAAGTGTAATGTGGCTCTTAGAGCCAATTGATGGTGCTCCGAGGCATTAACGCAACCAGACTGGATATTCATTAAATAGATAGATTCATATAAGATTGGAATATAAATCATTTCGTTAAAATGATGACTAGTAATAGTTAATGGCTGCATTTGAAGTAAAGCAGGCGAAACCTCTGGGGACAGTCAGTTTTTGACACAAAGGACCTGAGTTTTTAATGGACAGACAGTTAAAAATTGTTATTGACATTATTTAGATAGAGCGTAAATTGCAGAATGAATGCAGCAAAGTATTTTAATGGTATATAAAATTGCAAATGTATTGGAGTGTTGTATTTAGGTATTAGACATTACAGTATTTTAGGATTGGAGTAAAGTATTTAACAAGTTTATTATACAATTGTAAACCATATATACAGTTTCATACATTTTTATCTCTTAAGTTAGATGGCATAAATCTGCCACTCCAGTTGTCCATGTCCTTTTCTAATTAAAATATCGAAACAATCCATATTATCTTCACAAATAATTGGATAAATTCATATTATAAAACTGTTTTTAAATAGTAGGGTTGAAAACTACAATTGCAAGTTTCCAAAAAATATCAAACTGACTTATGATTGAACACGATAGGAGTACGCAAAGTCACTTGTCCCGTAACAAGATATCCTACGTACAGGCAGACCATGACACAGTCAGAAAAGAATGTTTTATTAACCCTCGTTACGAAGAGAAATTCTGCCAGAGTTCAATAACGCTCAAATAATCTATTGGCTTGATATCACACCATCACAGAGTTTCTATGTAGAATGCAAAATTTAAAGTCTACATAAGAAATCTACCTCGAGATATCTTGTCACATGATACATACAGTACATATATTTATTCAATAAGCTCAGTTTCATAGTAGTGTTTAAATAACAAAAGTCTACACATCAAGTCACTAGGTGATGGTGTAATATGTTTTGGAGTGGGAGACATGAATTACTATGTCAATGTGAAAGTGTCATACGATTGTACTCAGTTTGTTTAGAAATTGATTTTCACTGCCTGATTGGTTTAATGTATTCGGCTCCCAAAGTAAATGTCAAGAATGTTTTGTCTGATGGTTCCAGCGTATCGTTAAAAAAAACTGTTATTGATTTTCATTCGGTTAGGACACATTTAAATGATGTTGACTGGAACATATTATACTCAGATGCCAATGTAAATAGTTGTTATGATAAGTTTTATGACATACTTAATACTATTTTAAGTAAGAGTAGCAGAATTGTGGATACCACTGACAAACTAAATAAAGCCAGGTTAGTGAGTCCTTGGATGAATGTTAACATCTTGAATAAAATTTAAAAAGAGAAAGAAGTTATACAGAATATCTAAGAGAAGGCCATATGATACGATTTTTTTGAATTATTACAGACGTTTTTGCCTAAATTTAAGAGTTGAAATAGACAACACTAAATATAAATATTTTAAAAAACGAATTGACGACTGCAATGGTGACTCAGGCATGCAATGGAAACTGATCAATGAGTTGACCGGTTCGGCGAGTGATAAGAGTGTAACAAAGGTTGAGGTTGATAACGAAATGATTACAGAGCCTCGAGTAGTGGCAGAGACAATCAACGACTATCTTATCAGCGTGCAGGACTGGCAGACTGCTGACCCTGTCCAGCGCCCTCGCCTCTACACTTACCCGCGCTCCTTCTTTATCGCTCCGACTAATGTACTTGAACTTTTGGAAATTGTAAAAAGCCTGAAAAATAAAAGATCAACGGGTTTCGATAATATTAGTACTTGTTTGGTTAAACATATTGTCGACCTCATAGCACCAGTTTTGGTTCATGTAATTAATGTCAGTTTTAGCAATGGGATTTTTCCAGAAAAACTAAAACTAAGTACGGTTATTCCCATTCATAAGAAAAATCATTCAAATAAACTTGATAATCTTAGACCTATCAGTTTGTTATCTGTTTTCTCCAAGATCTTTGAAAAATTAATGTTGAAAAGACTTTTAACATATTTAAATAGGTTAAATTTTTCTTAGCGAAAAACAATATGGTTTCACAAAAGGAAAATCAACGGAAGACGCTTTAATGTCTGTAACTAATCAAATTTACAACAATATTAACTCAAATAATAAAACTACAGGTATCTTTATTGATTTTAAAAAAGCCTTTGATCTTGTTGATCATGAAATTCTTATGTTTAAACTTGAAACAGTGGGAATCAGGGGTTCAGCATTGGATTGGTTCGGAAGCTTTTTGAGGGGCAGGAAACAGCAAGTAAAAATCAGTAACCATTTTTATAGTTCGCAAAAAGAAGTCAAGGCTGGAGTCCCTCAGGGTTCCGTGCTCTCAGCAACTTTATTCTTAATCTTTATTAATGATTTGCTAAAATTGAATTGGAAAGGAAATATATCAGCTTTTGCTGATGACGTAGCCCTTTTTTACACTGACAGAAACGCTGAAGTGTTATCATACCGTGTAACGCAAGATTTATTATTGCTGAGAGATTGGTGTAAAATCAATAAAATGCACGTAAATGTTGACAAAACAAAACTTATGAATTTTGACCAGACTGGTTTTGAATTGCCACGTCAGATAAACTTTCATTCCCAATATTGCGATTTGTTGTTGTGTAACTGTAAAATAATAGAAAATGTTAAAAGCATAAAGTATCTTGGACTCATTTTTGATGATAAAATGAAATGGGATGTTCATGTCTCGTCTTTACACACTAAAATAAGATCATCCATTAGAACATTTTATTTCTTAAGGAACTTTTGTGAAAGGTCGTTGTTAACAACGCTTTATTTTGCTTTAATTCATTCCCGTATGCAGTATGGCATTGTCTGTTTTGGTGGTACATTTAAGTACTTAACGCAAAAATTGCGAACTTCACAGAATTATTTTTTACGTGTTATTTTGAAGAAGCATAAAAGGGAAAGTTCATTTCCATTATTTCAGGATTTGAGAGTGCTGCCTTTCCAACACCTTTTTATATTTAAAGTCTTGAAACTATTTTACAATCGGAGTGGTAATTCGGAAAATAATTTCATTTATCACGTTACAAGGGGTGTTTCTTCTGGTTTTAACCAAACTACCCAAGGTGAATAAATCCATTTTTAGACACTCGTATAATTATCTTGGACCTAAATATTTTAATCAGCTACCTCCTAATCTAAGACAAACAAGTAACTTAAATGAATTCTGTAAAAACTTAAAAGAGTGGCTACTTATGCAACCTAATGTAGAATATTTAAATGAAGTAGTTAGTTAAAATGTATCATCTCATTGCAGGTATTTTCTTTTGTATGTTTTATTGTTTTTTTTTTTATTTTAATTTACGAACTTATGAGACAGTTTGATTGTACATTATTGCTTAGTTAACATTTATTTTCACTTGTGCAAGCATTACGGATTGTGTCTTTGTTTTTAAAATGTATGCTGAACTAGACTCAAGAATTGTTATTTTTGTTATAAATAAAAGTATTAAAACTGACCATACTACTGGAAATTTGGTCAGCTAATTTCCAAGAGGTTAATTTGTTTTTATTGTATTTTTATTTGAGGAAATAAATCATTTACTCATTTACTCATTTATTCTGCTCTGTTCTAGTTTCCATCATGGTTACCCAAAAGACCAATGAAAAGATGTTTACTAACATGCATAATCGAAAGCATGCATGTTATTTAGATTAAGATATTGAAATTTGTATAATGTATTTGCCGTTGGAAGTGAAAAATAAAATAAAAATAAATAAAATAAAATAAAGCGGTTTTGCATATGTAGAAAAGAAGCTTCATGCAGAATTTTCTCTTTAGGTAAGTCCGTTCTTGAATTATAGTGCGGAATACAGATAGACTTAGAATGGTATTTTTTCTGCTCCTTGTGTGATAAGAATAAGTTTAAAAAATCTATGCTGTTATTAAATCAGTGAGACATTGGCCTTGATAATTACATCAATGTAGCTTTTACCAATCAGGAGCTTTTTTGTTACATACACAGTCGCAAAAATTAAAAATCTTGTCAGAGACATGCAAATAAGACATGGAATGCTATTTTTGACATAGGTTTCTTTTGCTAGTAGTTGGTAGGTCCGACAATACTTTGCATATTTGTACTGATATGAAGAGGTTTTATAAAGTTCCAATCATCATAAGTTAACGTTAATCTATCAAGTTTCTGAGCATGACAAAACAATAGGTGAATTATTTAAACTGAGACCGTCAAAATGTATAATTATGAACTCATAGAATGAGACAATGCGGAAATTGCCCAAGTAGTAAAAGCATCTCCTCTATAGGAGTACCATTGTATTAGGCAATATAAAGAGGAACATCTTGGAAAACCAATATTAAGAAAGGTATCTGAACTCTTTTAACTCTCGTAAATCCTTAAAAATTGGCCTATTTTTAACCAGTAAACTTGTAAATGTTTGGAACAATTTAGGAAGAATACGATCAAAACCAGATGTGCTCTTCTCCTTCTTCTGTATAGTAGACCCAATCGTTTGCATGGAAAACAAATATAAGATCTGTATGAATACTATGAAACTGTGTTAACAACAATCTATAACCATGGAATGTGATTTAGAGCATTCCGTGCTTTAGTCAAGTAAGATAATTATTATGCGAAACTGATAATGATTGTAATTTTATAGTTTCTCTTAGAAATCGTGTAAATTTCTTCCGCGTTTCTCTTTGTAAATATACTCGTATTTAGAGCCAATACTTTGAGACTTTAAACTAAACACTAATATTAAAGTAGAGTAAAATAAATCATCACAGTCGCTGGAGGTTGGAGGTAACACGGAGAACAGCAAAACACAGTGTCATGACTCATTATCTGATCGTCTATTTAAATTGTTAAAATATATCACCTGCAACATTAGTATTTTAGTACTGGAGGTCAATTTTTATTGTATGACTTATAACATAGCCTAACTTTTAACAATCATCAATAGAGGAATTTACTTAAAAAGGTTCTTTAGTTGAGCTGCTAAGATACTGCACATATAAATAAACTGTACCTTAGAAGCTTGAGGCTATGGCCTTATGGTCTTTTTAATTATTAAAGCTTTTAATTCATTGTAAATTATCTAAGAAGTACTAATTTAATGGCTAAAAACCATTCAAAAATGACAAAAAAATAATATGTTAAATAAATTTGTAATTCAACTATTGGTTTTGATATCTTAATGCTTCTTCTCTCAATAATAACTCGACAATATCCCTCGTGAAACTCTGCGCGCACGATCAATGAGGTAGCAAATTAATTGTATCTAGTAATGTAATGGATTTGACCGTAGAACATATTGGCAATGAAAACATAGTAAAGCGTTTTCCCCTAAGCAAATGCATCATATACCAAATTTACACAAACGCTTCACACACAACTGCAGACCTTCATCCCTTGAAAAACAATATTGTATTAAACGTAAATATAAACATAGACTTTAAAAACATGAATACTACACCAATGTATGTAGTATTCAGAACTAACTTTACCGAAGTAGATTTCGCTACAGAATACTATACACGAGTAGATTCTAGGTCTGTACTCTGGAATGTCTAAGATACTGCACATAAAACTGGTGTCTTCTTACTTAATTTGGACAGTAATATGATATTGTTATCATACTGCACAAATAACACCTGTTTTTAATACTTAAGTTGGTACATAGAGTGATTGTTTCTCGTTACCTTTAAAGTGGAGATCTGAAAAATTAATCAGCACGCAATCCAAGCTTTAGCACTGCGCAGCCTTATGTTATTGTTTCAGTGGCAATAAATGCAAATACATGAAAGCATTCCTATGTTAATTTACTATGCAATAAAAATTAAATACAACGTGTACGTTTTATTTTGTTTCCACTATCATAATAAGCGTTGTTATGTTAGCCACTTAAACTTACTTCCAAGACCAGCTTCATCTCGTTCGTTAAACACAGTGCGCACTTAAAACAATTAATTTTCCTCCTAGTGATGAAAACTACAATTTTTAATTGCCTTATAAAATTGATCTAAAAAATCAGCTGAAGGGCAATTTTTAGTTTTTTAGTGCGCTCACTTAAAACTTTGTTATTGTTTCTGGACAAGTAAATAACAGCCGGTTTTTATACACAAACTTGACAATATGGCATTTTGGTTTATTACGTAATGAATTTTAAATAAAATTAATTAATAAAATTAAATTTAAAACATTTTTGCGTGATAAAAGCATCATTTATCGTACGAAGTCTTTCAGAGCTTAACCATATACTAACTTTGTCTGTAAGCCACGCTTGTGTACCAAAATACTTTTTCTCATAGTAGTGAGAACTACTATTATTTACATCCAACATTATTTAGATGCGATCATTAAAATAACTTTTCACAGATGTCTCTCTTTTTAGTTCACCGACTACAATAAATATCGTTGGAAACAAAAGTCTTGGGTAGAAACCATGTTTTTAACTTGTGGCATTAGTCAACAGAGATCCAAACAGGCGAAGAAAATTGTTTCGTGATCTTTGTTTACAATGCAATCTCGAGAATATAGGCCTACATTACCCACTAGTTGAAATAAAATCCTTTACTATGATTGACATAAAAGTTTTATATAAACAACTACGAGAGTTCTCTTAAGAACTTAAAAATCTATTTGTCTAAGTAATTGCTAACAGCCGAGTTTAAAAAGGATTAGGTTATGCAATGTGATCTGCTCTCTTTTTATATTTTCATGTATCACTTGACCTGTGAACTTTTTTACTTATTCGAAACTACAGATTTAATTTTTAATTCGTTGGTTTTTAAATGAAAGTGCCCTTTACTAGGATGGCCCCACTTTAACGGTTTGTAAGATTTGGACAAGTACTTATGTTGAAGTACTGTCATAACAATGAATACATCCAAATCAGCCCTTTTCCTTACTCAGAAATCATTTTGGACGTTTTACATATCAAACCATATTGACAGACCAGAAATATTTAAATGCAAGAATGCGGGTTTTTATACATTCTAAAATTTATCTAATAAACTCTAGAAAACATGACCTTTTGTGTTTGGCTTCAGTATTACGTCCCTACTGAAGGCAATATAAAACTCGAGCAAGGACAGAATTGATTGTGGAGATTGGAATTTTTCAAATTTCTATAGGTTACCTCAGACTTGCCGTCAAAAGGTTCCTCGTCTAATTCAAGGTCCCAGACAACACTCCTGGACATGGCATGAAGCGACGATACGTGAATAAGTGGCCGAGGTGTAGTTACCTTGCCATAGCGGATCTCACAGACGCTAGGGAAACTCCCGTAGTTCATAATAACGGTCCGAGTTGGAGACCATGTGAAGTACATTCTGACAATCAGCCAAGGTTGAGTGCTTGATTGGATTATTTTGAATCATTATAAATTACACTAGAGTTACTGTGGGAAAATTTCCAGTCTAACATCATGGTTCACTATACGCCTCTCTAAGAGTCATTCATATCAAGACAGAGTAACAAGACAGAATAGGTTTCAAATATAAATTTGTAATACCTTGCGGATGCTAGGAAATATTTCTCTTTCGTGCTTGTGTTCCGATTGATGAACCTGCTGGTTGATAGAGTTAGATTCTGATTAAGTAATTAGGGACTCTGCCCAACATAACATGGAATAATAGTCATGATTCATTGTCTTGGTTGAATAAATTGGCCTTGTTTGGCAGAGTAGTGCATGCCCTTTTCAAGAAATGCTAATCTGTGTATCATGTAAACAATGATACTATTGTAAAGAGAGTGGTACTGACAATTGAGTATTCCCCGAAAAAAGATTTTAAGAAAAGGGTTTGTTTTTCGTAAACATTAATTTACATACAAATCATAAAGCATTTTGTATGAGCTTCAATTTGAGGAGTCATAGGTTATTAGTTGCCTTTTCAAAATTTTGGCTTTGGGAACGGGGGGGGGCATGGAGGTGAGCACCCCCATTTGTTGTCCCCCCAATTAGTACTATACACTCCCGTTTACAGAATTTTGATACTTGGGCTATGAGCCTTTCAATACGAATTTGAAGTTTTCCTCGTACAGTTATAACTAAATCTTTAAATTGAATAATCTTCAATATACTAATCATTATCAGTGCATAGTTACTTTTATTGTTCAAGATAGAGCATTCGCTTGTCATAAATTACAAATATTAGTAATAAATACAGTTTGAATATCTGGTATTAGTACATTCAGTATGCATTTCGTTCACATTACTATTACTTAACTGATTTAACGTCAAAGGGTTGTCAATTTTCAAAACCTATAATAATTTTCTTTTCAACTGCATCAACTAGATAAAGCATTTTGTGCTTCATTTCGTATTGGAAACTGGTGACTTACTTTTTAAGTTAAAATTGATCCGGATTTTTAAATTTTTTTACAGTGTAAAACATTTTAGAAACTTATAAAACTGTCTATTTAAGATGTATAAAAATGCTAATTCTGCAACATTCGAAACATATTAAAGTTATGCCTTTAACAAAACTAATTTTATATATATCTGAACAATAGTGTTTAGTAGAATTCCAGCTATTAATAATTGTTTCGTTCTTTTATTAACAAATCTACACATTTTAAATTCACATTCAATCGTACTAATATTTCTAATTTAGAATAAATTTATTCTCCAGCTCATTGGAAACAAATGCGTACTGATATTCTCTAATTCTCCTATAAGTATATTTTTTATTGGTAAATTATATCGCATGTTTCTTGTATATTTTATAAAAATAACGCTTATTAACAAATTTTTGAATGCACCATCATGTAAACTCGTTCATTTTCATCTGAGCCACGGTTAAGGTCTTTATTTACAAAACAGGAAATTAACAACAATTTAAATACGATTTGAAAAACCATTTTTTGAATTTTCCAATGAGTATTATTTGTAATGATCCAACAGTCAATATTTGACTTGTTTGAACGTATGAAGCACTTTGGGTTTTTTCACGATATTGATTAAATGTAAATTATTTATGAATTAATACTTTTTAATTGTTAAAATAGTATATAAGTTTAAACAAGATTTCAGATACCAATATGACCAATTACTAATACATCTGTACATAGCTAGAGTGGAAGATAAAGAATTAAAAATACCAAATGATAATTTATTTCGTATGCCAAACTTTTAGTGATGAGTCTTTAAACCAACCGTCAAACACATACATCAACGTCATCTGCTGAGGAAAATATAATGAAAGTCGCCATGTTTCAATTTATCTAGATGTAACATGTACGAGTTTCAACAATATTATTGTAACTCACGTATTAACTGCCAAGTACATTAGCACTATGATAGAAACTCATGATTCAAGTATGTGGATAGTAGGGTATTATCTAACTTATGTACTTTGTTTAAAGTATATTTATGATTTGACAAAGGATATGACATTTAGGGAACAGGAATTTAACTTCTTTTTTGACGAATTATGAAAAATCACAAGAATGTACTACAATGTTTTAAATACATATATTGTATATTAGGTTAAACGAATTACAATATTGGTGAACAAACGACGAGGGAATAAGAATTATCTCCACATGTTGCTTTTTAATGCCTGAAACTTTTTTAAAGTTTTTCTCAGAAGAAGGAAAATTGCTTTCTTTTCACAACTCAGTTATTAAAAAAATGTAAAGTTCTGCCTCTTTTTTATACTTGTGATATTAAATAAAAAGACTATTATTACATTATTATTTATTAGTGTAATTTTGGAGGGTTGAGGCTAATAGGATATATTGAAATCAGCATGTGAAAAACCAAATTTAATAGGACTTTGTTTCTTCACTATCTGAACAATACTATTTTTCAGGAAGTATTTTAGATTTTAGACGTACTCTTCTTATGAAGACCTAGTTTATTCTATCTCATGAACTGTTTCATACGTTTACTAAACTTACATAACGTGCTAAATGCTTGTTAGAAATATACGGTTGTTATGTTGTTATAGGAAAGATATTTAATGTGGTTTAAGAATAAACAGTGTGCCTTAATACATAATAATGTATTATTAGAACTAATAAGGTGGAGGACTATTGCATTTTCCCGTTAGTTATGAATATACGTAATCTGTCGAGAGATACATTTCCTTTATTTATTGTTTATTTTCAGTACTTTTAGATCGATACAAATCTATTTAAATAAAGCCCTTTAGTTAATTTTAGTTGTTAATGATGTTACGTGCAAAGTGCATTTCATTTCAATAAAAGTTTATTGACATAAATAGATATAGAATCAAATAATTTAAGGTGTATATTCTTAGTACACTTCGTAGTGTATATGATTAATTAATTATTTTATTTATTTTCTTAACTACATTACACATATAATAATATTTATGACTGTAAAATGTTATTATTGGATGAAAAAGACAAAACCTTCATTGTTGACGGATATAGTATGCTATAAAAAAACACATTATATGTGATAATATAAACGACTCCCAGATTTCAGTAATATTGCTCTTACATCACTGCGTTATGAGGTTTAAAACTGGAAGTCCGCCAGCCGCAGTCCTTCAAATAAATCAAGGTTTGTTATTTGTCTTCTTCGCATTGTTACTCATCTTTGATAATCTGTACTCTAGATAATAAATATATGCATTGCACGATTAATCAAACGATTCTTTTATAGATTATCAATGTATAATTTTTTAGTATAAAATTGCATTTTTAAATGGTAAAATTGATTTTAGATATTATATACCTCATTATAGCAAAATGAATGTGAATGTTTAAAACAACTAAGAGATTTATTACTAATTATTGTTTAACATAAATTAATGAGGTTTTTGTGTAAAAGCCCAAAAATGCCATACTTTCAAAACGAAAACATTTTGTATTGGTATTAAATTCATTGTAGTATAATTATTGAACTGTAAATTATATAAAAAATAAATTTTAAAAAGCCAGTAAATGTTTTTCTACAAAACGATTCAAAGACCAATAATACATTGTTTGTAAACACATTTGTATAAATTAATTCATGGCTTCTGTAATATTAATTATGAAACTATTTCATTGTTTTAACACGCTCTATAAATTAGTGAGTATACAGGATTGTTAAAAGCAGCAGTATAGTCACGTGTGCTCTACATATGACATTAACAATGTCCCAGTTCAGAGCTGCAACAACAATTATACCTCTTGCTGTTGGTGTGCCCTTGATTAAAACTTTGTTCATTATCAATAACTGTCCTTTGTAACCTCTTAACCTAGTTTCCCAATTATTATCGTTGTTAGTAACAGTTTTGTCAATTATAACTGTACCGCTGAGTTTAACATTATTGTGTATTCAACATATACCACATTAATTAAATACCATTTTTATAGAGTTTTATATTTTAAAACATGAAATACTTTAGAGGAACATTAAATGTAATAAGTTATTAATTTTGTTTTTTTTTTACAGTAAATAGACCATCAAAACAAAATTAAACATCATATAGGCATTTTGGACTTTATAATGTCTGATTTTCTGTAATCTAACTTCTGTTATGATTTATTCTATAATGTGTCATAATAAATTTCTGTATACAGACTTATATTTATTTGTAAATGTAACTGTTACATTAAATCAAGCTAAAACAATAATGTGGTCATAGTGTTATATTTGATAACACTAAATCTTATCCATATACTAAACTAATAAGATATAAAGAATGTCCCAGACTACTTCTATAAAGAGAACACGATCTATAAACCACTAAATAACTTTTATATCTACTAAATCCATTGGCTGTCCAATAAACTTTTGTTTAATTCTCTCTATTCTAAATGTGTTTCAGTAACTCAAGGTTCTCAGTCCGAATATTGAACAGTTTAATTGTAAATATAGCTCAGGTGATACATCACAATAAAAAATTCATCACTTTTTTCATGATACAAAATGTGTATTGATCAATATGTTAATTGATCAAACACAGTATGTATGTAGGTATTAGGTAAACCTTTCCAACATATAAAGCTAGCAATCTCATCACATTAATTTATCTCATCACAGTATTACAAAATAACGTCCGTCTAGCAGAATATTACTTTTATTACACAAAGGTTTCTTAGTAAATATTTTAAGATGTGTTGTGATACTTTTAAATGATGTGAAAGAGAGATGTTACTTTTAGTTTGAAAAAAGTTTTGTATGTGTTAAGAACTAATTAAAAAGTAAATAAAGTGAATGTTGCCCCAAGTTTTGCAACAAATGTGTAGTAAACATTACAAGGCTTGTTAGGATAGTGGAATTAAACGTAGCGGATAATGTCAGGTATAGGCTCTCTGCAGCCTTGGATAAGGTGTGTTATTTAATATTGCATGCTGTTTTGTACAGTAGTACTGCTAATATTTTAAACAAATCATGTAGTGACAGTTCAGCAATGAAGTACTGGAGACCGAAGGTTAGATACGATTTGTCACATTCACATATTTACAATCAACATTTATTGTCAGTTCCAATATAGTGTTATAGAGTAGTGTATGACAAGGAACTAAGCAATAATTAAATTAAATAGTATTACCATCTTTTTGTAAAGTAAAATGTATAGACGAAATGATCGTTACGTCTGGCTGTGCAGAAATGGATGCTGCAACTCGATTAGGAACGTTTCCAATGGAAGAACAGGCAGCATAATTAAGTTTCGTTTGATTAATGAAGTAAACACCGTTGTTAGTGAAACTGCTTTCTCCATTATCTTTTGATTTGAAACTTTTCACTCTAACGAAAGATTTGTTAAGCTGTAAAACTGACAAAGAATCTTTTTCTAGATTTCAGTAGATTTAACAAGTATAGGCAGCTACATTGACGTCTCAATATTCACTAAATTATGATAAATTTAATAATGAGTTAATTAGCTTACAATTATTTACGAGTCTGAATTTTCTTGGAAAGCGATAAAAGGCATAATTAAATTTATTCTGTTAATACAACGGCCATCTGAAATGTAATTACATAGTGTTGTTTTCTGTTTAATAAAAAAGAATAAACAACAATGCCACGTTTATCAATTGAATACTGACATATCAGCTGAATATATAATCATTCATCGCGAACCAAAATTTTTTTCCTGAAAGGTAAATTAAATATTATGTTTTCTAAATTTATGTCCCAGCAGATATAATTTGAGTTATGTAAGGTGTAACATTGTGCTTATAATTTTGATTTATCTATAGATGATTCATTTACTAATATAGAAAGACGATATTTGTATTCGTATACACCCTATTATCAAAACCCAGAAAGCTGTCGTTACAATTTTCTGTTGGATAGGGGATCCACCGGTAACCTAGCCTCAACAACCTCAGCATTAATGATTTATAAACAATATTGCTTTGCCCCATCAAGAGTAGAACATAGTTTTAATAACCTTCTTTCATCAGAATGGCGCATTGTTTTGGATTCTACAAACAGATAATAATATTTAAATTATATTTTAAAGAACACATACAAGCTTTGAAAAACAAATAATATGTCTACAATAAAATCGAATTTTGCTGAACACTTATTACAAACTGTCCATAACTACACAAATATTGAAAAGAACATGGAAATTTTAGATATCGAAAGGAAAGGAGAGAAATTAAAACACAAAAGAAAAATTACATATCTATATAAATTATAATAAAGATCCTCATAACATTTAAAAAAGTAATCTGAAAAATAAGAAAAAATCCAATTTTTGAACAAATTAAAATATTAAATACAGATTACTAATAAGAAAATTTAAAACTGTGTCATTTAAATTTAACATGTGTTAAATTTAAATGACAATTAGGTCCACATGTGTGTATCTAATTGTATATTCTTTATTTATTTATTTAGAGGTTAATGTACACTGATGATGGTTAAAAACCGAAACACGTGTATGTCAATAAAAAGATTTTTTAAAAGGGTTTTAGTTATTCATATATATGTATTATGCTGGTTTTAGGTAAGGTTAGGGCCAGATTATATACAGTCACAGACTGAAGTACTCATACCACTGGTCACTGCACACTATCTGTCCGCCCGTCTATACCTCATACTCCTCACATAGTAATTACAGTCGATTGATATAAGCGCGTAAATCATCTGTTGTTAATTGTCTGCTACAAATATTTTGTTGTATAAAGGTTTACAAAATATTTATGTATGTTACTTTAAAATGTAACGTTAAAAGAAAATATCACCTATTTTCATAAGCACACTTCTCTTAAAGGGGAAATTTTCACAAGTAAGTGTAACATTTAATTATCTTCAATTTAAAAA
This sequence comes from Homalodisca vitripennis, assembly GCF_021130785.1. Classification (NCBI taxonomy): domain Eukaryota; kingdom Metazoa; phylum Arthropoda; class Insecta; order Hemiptera; family Cicadellidae; genus Homalodisca; species Homalodisca vitripennis. The sequence goes on from NW_025782699.1 coordinate 46,844, forward strand.
GACAACCTACAAGTGTATTAACAATCATGAGGCCGAGCACTCACTCACTTATTCCCAAGAAATAAAGCGGAACGTCCGGACGGATGTATGTGAGGTCACAGCACCAGGACTCTGGCCTTGCTTTATCCCATTCGCTTCAGTTTTTACAAGAGTTTACCCAACAATGTGTTGTGAGGATTATAGGATTTTGGACATTTACCATCGTTATATGTTATAACATGTATATAACACAATGTTTCGAGAAGTAAAAATCTATCCTATTAATTAGGTGAAAAATAGTTAGTCTATTACAAAAAAGGAAAAGAAAATGGTACTCACATCATGATATTAAGGTCTAGGAACAAAACACAGGGACGGAGGTAGCTGATTTTACCCTCCCATAACCATTGTTTTTCTGTTTCTGATATCACACCGCGAGGCCATTAGGAAGTTCTGAAATCGATTTTTTCTTGTTAATATCACACTTTCGCCAGTGCTGGTGTGCCGTGTAATAGTGCTCTTGAATTCTAGTCCTCGTGACTTGCATTCAGTGCAGTAAACACGCTTGGGTTCATTTTCTCTTGTATGGACTCTAAGCAGATTTTGAGTATGTTAAAACCCATTTTATTTCTTTCCTTAATATTTTAAATACGCTTTTGTAATGGACCATTTTTCACCTGACGAAGTGGATAGATTTCAACCCTCGAAACTTTGTTTTATACATATTGTCACATATAACGACGGCAAATGTCTGAAATACTGTTATTATTTCAAACCTTAAATCGTCAATAACACCAAAAAGTGTTTTGTGTTTTAGAAGCAGTTTTCATATTGCATGTTCCGCCTACTCTACTTGTTTTCTCCGATCATTCCGGTACAAAATAATTACTTACGTACTGATATGTTTTGATATTAAAAACAGCTGTTTCCATTATAAACAGCTTTTGTCATTTTAAACAGCTTATTTGATTGTTATCAGTAGGCCTAATATGATTGAGTATTATGTCGTGTTACGAGTAAAGGTAGTAAATAAACAAATCATGTTTAGAGTTTCTTCATTTTCTATTAATACATACATTGTTATGTTTAAGTTTTAAAATATTGAATACCACATTTCTTATTATAAGAAACCAACAATTTACAAATATAGCGGTTTAATATATTTCATTACTATAAGCTGAATATGGCTCGAACAACATGTTTGATATTACTAGGGAAAGATTTCAAATTAACAGGGATTTGTGCCTTGTCATCTCGGGAGTTAAGTAGAAATACACAAATTCTTTTTAATTGAATAGGACATGTTGGCGAGGTGGGCAGTTTCCCCTAATTCCACCATATTTGGCTCTCTGAAATATAATTAGAGTTCTACATAAATGAAGCGAGTTTGTAAAAATAACTACTAGTTTTAAAGCTTACCAAAGATAAAAGGTTTCATTAAGATATTCACATACTTGTATATCAACATTTTTTATCTTAAAACCCCAATTTGTTTGGATAAGCGCACTATTAGCTTAATATTATTAACACCATTTACATCAATAAAGAATAATTTACTGACTGATATATGGATTAATTAATAATTAGGCTAAATTTATTACAGGTCTAGTTCCACAGGTTTATTTCTAATGAATAATAATGATATACTCCCGAACATAATTTCATGTTTAAAGTACAGTGGGTTTAAAGTACATCATCAACATCCCGTCATTACACAGCTTCCGGTTGAAGAGTGGTAGCATGACCTTTGTTACGACACAATGTACTTTGTTATTTAGTTTAGTTATTGAGTCACTTGAATTAACTCATTCATTCAGTTACATTACTGCAACTAACTAACTAAATTTTGCTAAAATATGTAAGACGTATCTCGTTATGGTTATATAAAATCATGTTTCTTCTCCCATATTCTAAGGAAGAAAGGTTAATTGAACTTTGCGATCAACCATAGCTATCGGTAGTGAATATAGTACCAAATGTCCATATATATGCTCATGAAACATCTCAACAACATCTTTGTATCTCCTTTTTATAAATAAGCCCTAGATGTCATAACGTATACATTTCTATAATTTAACATATTAAACGACAAGCTGTTTGAAAATTCTCAGAAGTTAGTTATAATCACCGGAAAACCTTTTCTCTTACGAAATGTTAGACTGAAGGCGGTTGCCTTTTGCCCTACACCCAACCATCGCCATCCTGTTCCTTTTTGTTTCGATAATGTTCTGTGTTGCCACAAGGAGTTGCCATACTGATTTCCCCCAGTGTCTCACCTCCTCTAGTGGGTACGGATGAGCTCTTTAGAACGTCTGTTTAGTGCAGTGACAAGGATGGTATTCGTTCTTACCCTCAAATATATGCTTGAGCTTTGTTGACGTACAACTTTGATTTGAGTGATATCATCGCCATATATTTATTGGTTTTCAATTTTTGGATGACCTTCTTCTATGCTCTAATGTTGTAACATACAGTATGTAAGTGTAGTTTGTTTGTAACATGCAAATGTGGGAAACCATTTTATTGTATACAAAACCCTGTGACTAGTAATATAACCTTCATGAGACTTTCTTAAGAAGATAAGGTTAACCGGTTTAAGGTTCAACTTTTAAGTTTTAATTTGTATAGCAGAAATTAAGGTTCGATTTGTCCTGTGACAAAATCTTCATGGCATCCTATACCTGCGTTGACGGAAACCAAAACATGGATTGCGAAATGAAACTGACAAATACCTAACTAATCAGCAAGTTCTCTGCATTTGAGATACCGACACATTTTAAGCATTAACAATTTCACAATTTTTATAATTTTGACCTAAAACCACATATATTCTATATATATAAGTAGATAGTAATATGGGGGTTTCCTGGCGCACTTTCGGAGCCGACCGAAAAGCAATGTAAAAATACTGTTCAATGTACCATAAAGGAAGCTGAGAAATAACACAGCAAATCTCAATGAAAAATTAACCGAATCTACAGTCGTTCGTCTCCAAAAGCGATAGGTACATTACTCTGTGGAATGAAAAATTAACCAAATCTGAGCTTCTACTTTCTTAAGCTGTGCTTTGTAAAATGTTGTCAAATCTGCTACGAATAAAGGATTTATCTTAATAAAATTTAATCAATTTAAAACATTTTTACTAAAAACATACTGTAATTTAATAAAAAACTTTTCTACTAAATAAACAACATGAACTCACCAAGCTCTCTTCAGTTTCTAGCATTTCAAAAACTTACAAAGAAAGACAATTTTAACGAGTTCAACGAATTACCAAAACATTTTAAAGAACAGTTGATACTTTCCTTAAATGATACAGAATTCAAAGAACTTGTAAAGTCTTTTGCAGAAAAAACGTCTAATGGAGTGTTTTACTATCGGCAAAAAAACTAAAAAAGTAAGGGATTACATATTTAATATAATTACGAAAGATATTGAAAAGAAAGTAAAAAATAAACAAACAGAGAGTTTTCATCGTTTTTTTATGACATTTTTCCCATATTATACGTTCTTTCAAGATAATCAAGACTTAATTGATGAATTTCTTAGGAATTTTTGTGAGTATCAAGATTTATCAACACAATTCATTAAAGAGCATTATAGAATTTTTCTTATAGAATATAGCCCACATTTTGTGTGAAACAAAAGGTATTACTGTAGATAATATTCCATGTGATTCCTATGAAGAAAGACACCAACTATGGTTATCAAAACAGTACTATGACGGGGAGGGACTGCAAGTTTTAGAGTTAAGACTTTATTCTACAAAGTTAATTGTTATAAATTTCCTTTTATCTTTTATAGTCTTCTTTCCAGTAACAATCAAGTGTAATTTTTCATTTTTGTTTAATTCTTTAATCTTTTTCTCATCCAAAACAGTCAAAAATCTGTTCGGCAAGTGTACTTTACAATCTTCCAACTCGGCAATTATTGTAAACCCGAATTTATCTTTCATTTTCTCCAAATTCAAGATTCTATGTTTCTTCCTTTCTTCCAATTCATTTAACTTCTTATACTCCTTTAAACTTACATTCTCCAATATATCATTTAACTCTTTCAAGAACTCCATTTAAATAGAAAAAATTTAAAGACGGAAACAAAAATGAAATTTGCTAACAATCACTCGAGAAGTCGGGGAGAATGTGAGTAAAACCGCATTCTTTTCACGAGGTTCTTCGTTTAATTTCTCCAAATGTACTATAAAATCATCGAGGATTTCTGGTTCAAAATCATAAAACAAATTCTACATCTAGATAATAAAAAAATACAGGTAATATCTTTTCATAATAAACGTGTGTATTTAAACCAACAAACTAATGTATTCTTTGAAAAGGAAAATAATTTTGTCAATGGTTCCAAGAGATAAGTAAAAATTTTTATTCTGTTTTCTAAATTCTGTAACAAATTTTTGTTTGCTTCTTGTCTCCGTATTGTAATTTCATAAGCAGATTATTCAAATGTGTTAGTTTATTTCGAAATTTCTTAGGTTTTAAGGTCTTTCGTACAAAATTAAATTACAACCTCTACAAACTAAATATCTTTTATCGATAATTTCTCCTCTATTAGAACACTTGTAACAGTTGGCATTATACTCTTCCATTTTAAACAGAAAGATTTTTTGTTTAAATGGAGATTATGGAACTAAGTCTGCCGAGATATAAATTTTTTCAACGCAAATGTTTGTGTTTTACATTTCTACAACAGAGATAAATAGAAATAATTTCATTCTATTGTACAACTATTTAGGATATTATGTGTACGATTATAAAGATTATTACGGGAGAAATCGGGATTTTTCAGTGGCGAAAGAGTATATTTTTGAAATATTAGAAGGGAATGAAAGAGAATAATATGAACATCATTAACTACTGAATTTCTCTAATATCGTTCTTAATCACATCATAGGCTAAAAATTTCTCAGAGACAACAACAACATAACAAATCGCGTTTTGTAAACAGCTTTTTGAAAATCCATATTGATAATTATATCGTTCTTTGAACCAGAAATATTTGTCAAACTCTTTGTTGTATCAATGACATAAATAGGTCTATTCGCTAAAAATTCTTTAGGATTGTAATACATTTCCTTATTATTACAGTAAACTTTCTTAAAATCTTGATACATCTGATACATGATTCTGAAAAGACCTCCGGAAATGTTTAAATTTTGTAATTCATCTGGATAATAAGAACCGTTCAATTTTACTCTCTGATATTTTTTACATCCAAACTATCAAACTTTGAAGGATTTTTTTCTTGATTATTCTGTCTATCTGTTTGAAAACCTATGATAACGAACTTGGGATTGAAGATATTTCTATAAATATTTGTGATATCGAACGAATAAGTTGTTCCGGAAATACCTTTTTGTTCAATACATTGCCAATCTAGAAAATTAAACATAATGTTTTTGACTTTTTGTAATTTCATCAATCAACCTTATTTTACTCGTGATTTTATAATCAATCATTGGAACTCTAATAAAAAAATCTGTAATTGGTTATTTTTTTCCATCAACAGGCATAACATTTCCAGTTGCAGTCTTCAGAATCACATCATCGTCTTCTGCTCTTATAAAACTTAGATAAAATCCTCCTTTATAGATCGGAATAGTAACATTTTCAAAAAAATCCTAATCCAAAAATGAGATAAATTTCCAGCTGCTTCAAAAAACACACCAAATTTAAAATCTGATTCAAAGCCATTAGAAGTTTGAGAAATAACATCACTTTTTGAATACGAAATAGTTTCCTTTAATTGTGCTTAATTGGCCACAGTTTTCGACTTCTTCTATCAATTTATTGTGTTTTTCTTACTTCAATCTTAGAAAATAAAAACGGTATAAAATTATCGATAAATCTAACATTATCAGTTCCAAGATATGCTTGACCATCTTGTTTTGTTTAAAAGTTCCAGAAATATAAAACTGGAAGTTAGACGAGCAAAAGTTATCTCCAAAATCAATATTAAACTCAGTTCTTTTATTCGGTTCATTCAAATGTTGTTTACTAATTGGATAGAAATTTTTAAACTCCGCCCTTTCAATATCACTAGCATATTTTCTGTAGTCCGCCATTTAATAAGAGAAAATTTAGAAATTTTAAACATCGTGTATCATTTTTTCATCGATCTAATGTACGGTTTTTATAAGAAAAGATATAAATTTTAGTAAAATAATTAAAAAGATTAGAGTCATTTTTAATGATCTACTTCGTCATATTCAGGATTCTCTTCCTTAAATTTTGCGATCTCGGTCACATATTTCAATAAAATTTGCACAGGATAGTAACCGCTATCTATAATATATTGTTCCAATCAACTGTATCTTTATTTTCATCCAAAAACTTTTATACTCAAGTGTTGATAGAGACAAAGAACAGACATATGATCTTTTAATTGATAATGTATATTTTCTTGAATGAACTCTGATGATAAAGTTTGATATTTAGCAATGTTATACCAATTCAATTTGTTTTACGTATAATCTCATCATATCTTCGGATAATTCATATTTTTTGAGAAATGTCATCCCAATGTTCTTTTTTCAAATCTCTTTCGTGTTGCATTATAAAAAGATCGAAAGCACTGTAATGTCCCGCCATCTCTATTTATTAGGAAAAAAATTTTCAAAATCAAGTTTTTTATAAATTGACTCTTTTTTGAGTTACATTCAGCACATTTTCCAGAAATTCTCCTCTTAACTCCATTGATGTTTGCATAGTATTTTATATCATTTGTTTCAGTTTTTGCCTTACACCTCACACAGTATATGAGCGCCATTTATATAAGGAAAAATTAGTCATCATAGCCGCCTAATCCATTAAAATCTGTTATCAATGGTTTTCAAAAGATTTATTAACATCTTCTTTAAATTTATTAAAGTTTTCTTCTAGTTTATTTACTTTATCGAGATATAAATCGTTGTATTCAACGAGTTTATGATCAATATTCTCAAAAGTTTTTGTGGCATCTAAACTAAACTTATCAAAAGACTGCTTATTTTTTATAACTAACTTTTTCATTAATTTCGCCAAAGTTTTTCTTCTAGTTTAATTAATTTATCATGAAGTAAAGATTGATTAGTAACTACTCTTTTAAAAACTTCACCATTTTTTCTATCGTTTCATTAAAACCCTCTTGAAATTTAGCGAAATGTTCCAAAAAGTTTGTTATTTTTTCCATAAAGATCGCCTTTATATAGATTGAAATTTTTCCTCAAAATTTGTAAATTTTTCATCACAATTTTCTATAGATCTTTTACTTCTCGCTTCAAGTTTTTCATAGACTTCTGTTGTAAAATCTTTAACAATGCTGTTTATGATTCTCATAATTTTGTTTTAAGTTCATTAAACATTTTAATAGGATCTTCTAATTGAATCATTACAACAACATCAAATGGATTAATTCCTTTACTAACACCGCTAATTCTTTTTTCCTTTAAAATCTAAGGCATTTTTAACATTCGGATCATGTAAATCAACAATATCGATGTTTTCTGATAATTTTAGAGGTTTTAAAAAATTTTGTTCTTTAACAACAACATCATGGTTTTGTCAATACCAGGTCGAACACCGACAATTCCTTTTTTTATTAGCCAAACTAACAATAATTCTTTTCAACTTTGATCGCTTCAGTAATTTTATCAGCTTTTTCGATATGAGACATTAAATTGGTAAATAATTTTTTTTACACCATCATCAACTTCTTTTTCCAATGTTTTTATTTTATCAGCAACTTCATTTGAACTCATGAAATTTGCAAGTTTATTATCATATTCTGCTTTAAAATCTTCAATCTCGACAGCAAACATATCTGAATCTGGAAGGTTTTGTAATACATTTTCTAACTTGTTATCAAACTCATTTCTCAAACTATCAAAATTCAAACTATTATCTACATTTTGAATAATTTGTGTTCCAAATACGTCAAAAATATTTTGTGAATCCATATTTATTAAGTAATAATTTGTTTAACAACTTCTTTTAAAATCTTTACCAGTACTCAGTTCATTCAAAACAAAAACACATAAATGACCACAAATTGGGGGATCTTTATAGTCTTGAATCTGAGAATCATTGTAGTAGACGCTTGAATTTTTTCAAATATTTGATCAATTCTATAGGTGGTTTGTCCCTCAATTCTTCCATACGAATCAAAAATAACATGCATTCTTATCATTTTTATAATAACAAACCCCAATGCGTTCCACTTCCCATCGAGTCTAAATTCACAATTCCCACATTCAAATTTCTTAACTTTTTCAGGTAATGTATCTCTCATGAAGATTCCTCTAAAATGGTTTTTAATATATTTTGCAGATTTCTTCCAATTTCCCCGAATGTTAAAGGTTTTAAATTTTTTTTTCAATGTTTGATTTCACGTAATTCAAAGTTTTTTCATCTAATCCAGATCCTGTAACATCTTCCAACTCTCTTTATCTAACCAATTTAAAATGTTTCGAACAATAGGAATCACATCTTTTTTAACGATTGGAGCAGCTTTACGAACATAAGGAACAACATTTTAACAACTGGAATAATTTTCTCCAAAATCTAATAAATCTTTCAAAAGTCCACCATTTTTAAGTTCTTTCAACTGATTATAAGAAAAATTTCTATTCTGGTTCCTTTATTGTTTTTCTTATGTTTTTCGAGTTTATTGTATTGTCTATTTGTTTAAAAAATCTTATCTTTCGCCATTTTTTAGTTGATCTAATTTTAAATTGAATACTAACGGGTATTTTCTTCTTAAAAGCGGATTTTATTTTTTCTTTCTGATTTTTGCTGAAGTTTACGTTCACCTCCATTTATATAGTTAAAATTTCAAGTTCTCTTCGATTCCCATTCCTAGTTTTCTCTTCAAAAACATTGCTCCAGCTGTTGGAAGCGCAACAAATCTTTCACCTAAACTAGCATCTTTTTGATAAAAATCTATCCATTGCCTTATCTTGCAAAACTTTATCTGCGATATGTCTGGAATTTGTGTCTCTATGTTTTGCATAAAAAATATCGTGTTCCATAGCAGCTTGATCTAATTTATTTATACCAGGATCTCCTCTTTTTAGTCTTTTTTTCGAGTTTTGTGCCAGGCCCCAGATACTGAATAAGTTGGTACGTGTAATTCAAAAGGTAAATTGTTGATAAAATCATTTCAAAAGTCCACTACCCCTCAATCATAGATGAACTTATTGCCGGCAAAACTCGTTTTAAATATTTAAATTTCCATCAGGTTTTTCAATCATTTCATCAAGTTTGTTCGAAATAAAATCTTAAAATCTAATCGCTTTCTTTTCGTTCAAAAAATTGTTGTGTTTCCAGCCTTTCCTTGAGCATAAATATAATTAATAATTCCAATCGAGTTTTGTCAAATCGTTCGATATATCTGTATTCAATCTTATTATCACTGTATTTTCTCACACCTGATCCTTCGATTCTTTTTTCCCAAATTGGTTTAAATCAAATTGAGATATTTTTTTACCTTTACTTGACTTTGGTTTTCTTAGTTGATGGATCATTATTTTTGTAAATTGAATCAGATTTCCATAAAATTTCAGTATACTTTTTCAAGTCTTCTTCAGAATATAAACCGTCTTTTGGAACATCAGTGCCTGTTAATAATCTCCATAAACCTTGAGTTTCCTTCATATTGTTTTTTCATTAATAATGATATCATTATGTTTGCTCAAAATTCACGGGCAAATTTCCAATCATAAAACTTTTCTTTTTTTCTGTCCCAATACAAACCAAATTTATCATCCTTTGCTCTAGGAAGAAATTTTTTACCAATTTCACCAATTATTATATCCGTTGTTCCAGGACTTATTGGTTCAACTATGGTAGAGTCTTCAATGATTCGAGGTCTAAATGGTGTTGAAGATGTAATTTTGGCAATTCAAACTCAGATTGATTCTGGTATCGAAATATCAGCAAATTGTTTCGTACAACTGGAACCAAATTCATCAAATTTTGATTATCGCTTAAAACATTTTTCAATTTTTGCCCTCAACATTTTTTTATTGCAGAAGTTACAGGTTTGATTAATTTTTGAATAAGTTCTTGTTCTTCTTCATCCATTCGAATCTGTTCTTTAAATTCTTTGATTAATTTCTTTTCGATTTGATCAAGTTTTTTCGCTTCTTCAGAAGTTACGTTCGCCATTTATTTAGGAAAATTTTTGAAAAAGTGGAACGTAAAAACGTGAACGTGGAAACGTAAACGTGAACGTGGAACGTGAAACAACGAACGTGAAACGTAAACACGAACGTAAAACATGAACGTGAAACATGAACGTGAAACATGAACGTGAAACAAGAACGTGAACGTGGAACGTGAACAGATTTACCGTTTTTCTGTTATTTTCATAATGTAAATAAAAATTAAAAGATAATATAAAAATAATTGTAACAAATATTTTATCGAGACCACTGAGCAGCATTTATATTAGAAAAATTTAATTCAAATATTTACCATTTTTTAGGCTTCAAAGTTAAGATTAATAGTTAAAAAAATCCGTTAGTCTTCCTTCCAAATTTTATATCACATAACTCAATAAAGTTGGTTTTAAAAACTCATATCAGATCCCACATAATTGTTATAAATCTTTCTCGAATAGTGATCATCTTGCTTAAAAATACACAACATATTCAGGTTTATTTCTTATAACTTGTTTATCAACCTTTGAAAAGCATTGGGAAAAGATAGATACTAAGAGATATTTTTGTGACGGGACATTACGAAATATTCCCCTTAATAACGTCTTGATTTTTCTAAAATACAATCATCAAAAACGATTAACGATTGGGTTTTACATTCGCTTAACGGAACTATGTCCTCTCGGAGGCATTATTAAAAAGAATGTGATATTTCTTACTTAAGTTCTTCTCAATGTTTTCAAAATCTTTCTTGTAATTTTTTTATAGGCGTCCTGTTCTAAAGATTTACTAAAAACCATACAAATTGGAATAAGGAATCAACCTATTGTAGATAAAATTCAATAATAAAGTTGTTTTTCCACATCCACTTGAACCAACAATTAACAATCTGATTGGTTGATCTTTCTTATTTTCTTCAAACGTTTGAAGTTTTATCTGATCTTTTTGCTTGCTTAAAAATTTCTCCATTTAAATAGAAGATTTTTCATCTTGAAGCAACGCTTGCGAAAATGAAGCTGTTCAAGTTGACTTCAGAAAGCTCTAAATTAGTTTTTAAACTTGGAACATCCTATACACTTAGAGGAAGAAATCAAATAGTTTTATCGTTTTAAGCGGTTTTTTATTCTGACAATTTTGTAATAAATATTAGTGAAAGTTCTCCTTATTGTATAGGATTTAGTGAGAAGAACATAACAAAATATTATGGTTTAAACACAAAGGATATTATACTTTCGATCAAATTAAAAAATTCCCTTAAAAATTATCTGAAAACACATTCAAACAATCAGATAAATCTTTAAACTTTGACGACGAAAACAAGTTTGAAATGCAAAAAAAAATTATCTCTCTAATAAAATTCAAATAAAATCAACAGTAAGAATAATGTTTTCAGCAATTATTGTAGATTTGTTAGGGTTTGTTCAAGAAACTATTGAGCCAAATCAGGTATATATTAGGAATAATAAAAACGCCAAAATTTTAGACCGTTCGATGTAATTTGAAGTGCACTGCAATCTCGTTGAACCTAGTTTTGAAAATCATACACGAACATCTTCACAAAAGAATCTGAAATTTTGTACACTTTTTTCCCCAAATGTTGCTTATGGATCAAAAATCAGTGAAAAACCAAATGAAATCGATTATATTCCAATTAGAAAAAATATTAAAAGAATTCAAAAAATCGTTCTGACTATTCAAGACTCTGAAGGAAATCTATTAAATAATGAGAGAGTAAAAACAACAACAATATATTTAAGATTGTCGAAAGAATGGAATGATTCAAGGGGGGAACGAATCGTTCTTACCTTCAAATTTTCAAGAAAAACAACTTTTGAATGTATAAATTACAAGAGTCTATCCCATAGACCCCTTAACAATCTTCATCCTGACCCTGTTTTTATCAATGAATCTGGACTTTATACTGAAATAAAAATTACTAGTTAAATTTTAATTCTATCTAAATGGAGTCAGTTTGTAGACCTACTCAATAATCAACTAAAATTCAATTAACAAACATATCTATACTTTACGATTGTTGACGAAAACAATGTGATCTGGTTTAAGGCTAAAGACGTAGCAAAAATTCTAGAATATGAAAATACTATGGCAAACGATCAGAATAAACGTTGACGAAGATGATAAAAACTTCTATTTTAATCTAAATATAAGGGGGCTATAAAATAGTATTACTTCAAACTTCCCCAAAATAACACTGTTTTTCGTTAATGGAATCTGGACTTTATTCTTTAATTTTGAGATCGCATAAACCAGAAGCGAAATTGTTTAAAAATTGGGTTTACGAAAGAAGTATTACCTTCCATTAGAAAATATGGTGAGTACAAACTCAAAAACGAAAATAAGCATTTTAAAAGATGAAATAAAACCAGTTACAAATTTCAGGTCAAATGAAATCCTTGAAAATAGAGAATCAAGAATTGCGAATGGAAATTAATAATGAAGAGAGATATGGGTATCGTAAAGATTTTGATAAGAAAAAACACCATGTTTTTGTGTTAATTAAGAAGAATCACATGTGGGAATATCCTTATTACGTTATCAGAGCTCAGAAACGAGAAATACCAAACCGATTAAAACATCTAAAAATAAAAATATCCTGAATTAGAGATTTTGTTCATTGATGACGAACCAAATTCTATCAATCTGTATAAACCAAATGAAAGAATCTTTGAATATTTTTATACAACGGAAATCATTTTTAACTACAAATATTGGCAGAACATCTCGACTGATTTATAGAATATCTAAATTACACGATGAAAATGTTTCTAAATTTTAACTAAAAACTCTCGATTTATTATATTTTGTTTGTAAATGTTTAGCATAACTAGGTAACCATTGTAGAATTCTTTTTTCATATTCACAAGGCATTTCGTTTTTATAAACTTTTCGCTGAAAATTTTTTTAGCACAATCTTTGCAAAAAGCATCTTTTCTATCTTTACTATACTGCCAGTTATTAAATTCAGAAATATTTTTAATTTCTTTACAAAAAGTAACACTTTTTCTCTTCTAAAGTTAATTTGTTCATTTTATCGTATAATATATTTCCTTACAATAACAGTCTTTTCTATTCTCTTCTTGGACACTTTTGTACATTTCTTTTGAGACTCCATTTATATAGAAAAAATTATTACACGATGAAAATGTTAAACTCTTGAATTATGATATTTTGTTTGTAAATGTTTTTGATAATTATTTAACCATTTTATAGTTCTACTTCCACATTCACATTGAGTATCTTCATAATATAATCTATGGTGATTCTTCTTTACACAATCTTTACAATATGAGTCTTTCTCTTATCTCTACTATAGTGATCACTATTAAACTCTGAAATTTTTTTAGTTTCTTTACATTTTAAGACATTCTTTATCTTCCAAAGTTTATTTTTCTATTTTATCATATAATTCTTTATGATATTCCCTTTCACAATCTTTGCAATTATAATGCATTCCATCTTTCCTATTTTTATCTTTATAAAATTCATTTTAAAATCTTTAAAATTCTTTGCACTTTGTACATTTTCTTTTGATGCGCCATTTATATATAGAAAATTTATATTACAGTTTTGACTTCTTCAATTCATATTCATAAAACTTTCCGGTTATTTCTTCATTATTTAAATCTTTTTACTAAACAGTTACAGGATCTGTGTTAATTAATTTGATAAATCACAAAGATTTCTCTTGACCAATTGTTCTTATATTTGTTCGAATAATGTTTGTTTTTTACTAACAATTCTTACAAGATCATTGACTTTAAATTAGTTTTTCGTGTGAATTTCAGGTGGAACAACCTTACTTGAAAACGGTCTCTAATAAACTCCTTTTCTGCATCCTTATCTACGTCTTTCGGTTTCCATTTTGATTGTGCTATGAACAGTATCGTTATATTTTCTTTACGATTTCTTGAAGAATATCGATTCCATTTAAAAGTTTTTATTAATCTCAAAAAGAACCTTCATTCTTTCATTTTGAGTTCTGTTATATCTCTCTACAATACTTGAAATTTCTCTTCGTTTTCAGTATGATAAATCTTAATGTTGTATTTTCCCTCAAAACATCGTTAAATTCTTTATTTTTAAACTCTAAACCCTTATCTGTATGAAGTAGGTTAGGAGGTTTGTGATTGATCTTATGGCATCTTTTACTATATCTTCGAAAGCTTTTGAAATATCCTTGCCGTTTTTTCTTTTGATAGCTCTTGACCAAGCAAATTTTGAGAAAGTATCAATAACATTTAACATATACTTAAATCCATCATTTTGATCTGAATAGTTAGACATTATAACTAAATCTGCTGCCCTATAAATCGTCAATTCCTAATGTTATCAATTTTTCTCTTTTTTAAACTTTTTTTCGTACTGGTGCATGAATTTCTCGAGCTTCAATCTCTATCTCATCTTTAGTCTTCAATTCTTGCTTAACAGGTTTTTGGATTTGGATTCTTTATAAACTTACTCTTGTTTGTCTTACATTTTGAACATTTTGCAGCAATTCTATACAATCCATTTTGAGTTTGAACGATTTTTGAATCTATATTTTTTCGTTTTTCTTTTTACACTTGTGACAGTGAATTAAATCATCTTCCATTTACATATCAAAGTTTCCAAGTTTTAATTTAATATCGTCTAATATATCAGATTTTGCTTCATTATTTATAGCCATACGGTACTGTATCGATCTTATTTTCTAGGACAATTTCTCTTATCATCTTTTAGCGTTCAGTGCCAGCTTGTTTATGGTAACAGTTGTGTACAACTCATGTTTTAATAACTTTTGATGACTGTCATCTCCCTAAATTCTTCTTTATCTTCGAACAAACCATCTCTTCAAGTTTTCGATATTTATTGTTTTATTTTACAACGCTTCTCTTAATTCCTTTACACCTAACTGGGTTTTTATCTAGATATTTGTACGAGTACATTTTAGACCTTAAACCACAAAATTCTTCTAAAACTTCGCTATTTAACTCCATCTTTGAATTTCCCTATTACCTTCTTATTTTTAGTAGTTGAAACATTCATGATCTTTTTGGATAATCACTTGTATCAAAGTCATCTATATTTTCTTTAATAATTTTAAAAGGATCTCGGTTTCAATTCTAGAAAATAACTGTCTGTATCCATGTAACACAGATTCAAATCTGGATCTAAACTTCTTTAATTTGTTGTAATAAAACTCGTAACATTAGCAATTTTGAGAGGTCGAGAACTGAAAAATCCTATGTAAAATCGGTTTAGTTAAATTTAACCTTTTGTTTGTACATGTGACTCGCTATACAGTTGTCCGTCAAAGATAGTGAAGCTTTTGAAATTTATGTTTTTCTAGCTTGTTTCATTGAAAATTTCTTCATTTCCAAGCTTAATATCACATCGTATTTCTCACATTTTTTTTCCATAGATTTTCCAAAAACTGAGTTGTTTTCATCAGGCCTTATAAAAGTCCTTTTCAAAGTCACTTGTAGCTTTGTTGGTCCTCATATAGTATTAAAATCAATGTACTCTTTCATAAAAGGCTTCTGATCGAATGCAAATAACTCTATTCACATGTTTCAAAATCATACCTTGTTCCCATAGAACTTCAAATTTCTCGAATGAACAACGTATTCAGTTTTTATCCAGTGAGAGTTGTGCAAAGTTTGTTTTTAAAATGTTCTGGAGCAAGAGGTAAATCCCTTGTGATGTTCGTGTAAATTTGTTGGATATCCAAGATCGACTTCGAGAATTATAGCCATTAATCTTCGGTCGCAGTGAGTTCCAAAATTGTTTCTTTCCCATTCTGCAGTTGTGTAAGTTTTTTGGATCCATCCAACTTGATATCACTAAACGGCAGTTGTTTGCATAAAGACCAATACCCCATAAAGGTTGTTTGCCAATCGAGATAGAAGTAAATAGTTTTCGGGCTTTGTCCTTATCAAAATCTTTTTAAAATATTTGTTATTTGCTTTAACATATCGTTTAATACATTGAGAAATGCCTCCGCGAATACCTTTTTTCGATCATCAAATACATATTATAATCACTAAATTAATTGTAATTCTATCTAAAATTCGTTATTTAATTTTAACATAGCGGTCCCATGGCGAGACTGGGAGCTGTTAGATAGTGTGCCGGATCGAGTTTTATAGCAATTCAAACAAAATATTTCCTAAAATTTTCAAGAGATATCATCGAGCAATAGAACATCTTGAATGTTATAGAGATCAGAGTAATTTCCTAGAGATTTTTGCTCTTTTAATTTGTTCCAAACATTTTAAGTAGTGTTGAAAATCTTTCTCAGATATATGCTACTCATCTGTCAAAAGTGAATAGAAATCTTGAATTCTCAATTCTTCTGTGTAAATCAAGTGTTTTCAATACTGTCGATAAATTCATAGGGAAATATTCCTTTTCCAGATAGAATTTTAAAAATCTCGTCGTCGTCCATTGGCTGATCTTTCTATTATCTCATTCAGTCCATCTTGTATAAAATGATTTGTATGTTTGAAGTCTTCTCTCTTTTAGATTTTTTAGCTAACTTTTTCTATAGACGAGGCCATGAATCTGAACGTGTCTACAAACGAAAACTTGATGAATTTTCTTGGCTTATCACCTTCGAATTCATAGCCATATCCCCAGAATTTACAGAATAATTTATATATTTTCTCATCGGTGTTTGCAATCAAATCAACATCTTCCATATTGTTTAGCCCAATTTCTTTTATGTACAAAATGAGTATCGTAATTTGACATAGTGTTGTGGCAGAAAACGGGAATATTCTGAGGAAATTTCAAATTCAGAATTGCAACATGCATGAAGCTGCGCCTCGAAACTTGCCGGTATAAATGACAATGATCTCTCACTTTATTATAACTCTTATCTTTCGCAACTATCAGGAGTAAAACCATACTGAATTGACCCAACACATCATAACAGACCATTCCACAGATATGACAAACGTTTGAATTTTGATACGAAATTTTCTTCTTCCTTCTGTCAATTTCATAGGTTTCATGTTACTTAGAATTAATATTTTTTCGCTATGTATTTCGATAATTTATTGAATTGCTTCAAAAACAATTTGTCGGGACGTTTTTTCAAATCTTCTTCATTTTTTGGCACGATAACATATCGGTTTGTACATGCGATTGGTCACATTCGACACTAAATAAAAGAGTAAAACCATAAAGGAATGTGGCCTCTGAATCTTGGTTGTAGTCGCGATCTTTTGTGGATTGTTCTTGCATGTCGGAATTTTTTCTAATATGCTCCTCAAAGTCCATATAAATTACGTAACGGATGGTTACATTTCTTTTGATAATTAGTAAATTTTTAAGTTGTTGTTTGACCTGGAAATGGCATAATTTGGCTTACAAACTTCATGATTTTTTACAAATTTCTAAATGATCTGTTAAATCTCCAGATTTGGTAAAAAATGGCTTAAACATCTTCTACACAACAAATTTTCTTTCCTTTATGTTTAGACAACTGCGAAGAAACAAGCTTATTTAAATCGGTTATCCCAAAAAATAAT
>NW_025782700.1:0-29454 GCF_021130785.1 Homalodisca vitripennis
ATAATTCGATTGTTTCTATTCAGCGAAAAAAAAAAATGCACTTACTTATTTACATCAGAGGAATACGCTGATATGGTTTTTATTTTGGGTTTACTGTTAATGGTAATGCTAGAGCTAGCTGTAGAAGAATAAAGAATATGAACTACAACTTACCCTAAATCAGGAGGATTTCCAAATACCAAAAACGCAATGTTCAGAAGAAACTTTTTTCGTACTCTTCGGGACAACAGGCGATTCCACTACCAAGCACTCTAGAACACAATTATTGTATTGAACGAGCTGTCCAACTTGATGATTTTGGGGGGGAATATTGTTATTAATGCTGTTCATTCGCAGTCCAGGTATGTAATGTAACACGACGTAATTTCTAGGCGGATTTTTTTAGGGGAGAGTTAACGCAGAGTCCAAACGGTGGTGGAGGTCCACTTAATCGAAACAAATTTTATATATTCCGTTTCATACAACAAAAGGGTTACTTAACATGCTAACAGCTAGGAAAAGGTATGGTCCCGCTTCGCTATGGAGTTTTTTGCAAACCTTTTTGCCAATTATTAATAATCGATTACTCTACACATACGCTATTTTGTTTTACGGGAATGAGGCACCAATTCACCTCGGAGGATGGTGTCCAATAACTTGCACAAGAATGAATGACACTCATTGGGCAGAAGATAAATCCACATGAGGTCGTGGAACAGAACTTTTCGAAACACCGATTTTAGCGTCAACTGTCTGGTAGTGGCCTTTTGCACAACCGCCCATGATTGGGACCTTTCTATTAACCTGGACCGTCCCCCTAAATGCTGAGTTCTATTTTGCATTTCCTTCAAGAAGAGTTGCCGGCAGCTGTTGGAGAATGTTCCTTTTACATCTCAAGACAAAATTTGTACTTTCCTAGCATGACGGAGCAACCTTCCCCAACTTTTTCACGTGCCGTTTTCTGGTTACTTAAATCATCCAATTTCCTGGACACTGGATATGGTCGTGGAGGGCCTCACCCACCTTGGCCACCCAAGATCACTCAGAATCTATCTCCATTGGATTATAGATTGCATCTGGGGATGGATGATGGAAAGAACATTGTATAACAAGGACAAAAGTGGAATTTCTCATGATGAATTAATTGCCCGTATTATGGGATTCGGCTGTGCAGATACAGGGAAGGTCCTGAGAACAATTAAGAAATCGCAAAAACAATAAGCAATTAAACACAAACGTGCTGCAAAATGTATTGATAATGATGGCCTCATTTTCGATACAGTCTATTATAAAAAAGGTGCTTATCGGTTGGCCCAACCTGATTTAATGTTTTGCTTTAAAAACTAGTTAAATGTATTGTACTGAAATAAACTCGATTTTTTTGGTACTTATTTCTGTTTTATTTGTAGACTGTTGATTATATCAATTTTCTCAGAATTAAATTCTCTACAATTAATGTTTGTTGATTTTATGTGATTTTATTTACGCAGATTTAACTAAAGTTTAATTTTACATCACAAACTTAAAACAAAACATTGTTTCGATGCCCCAATTTATTTGCCATTCTAACCCTGAATCCCTCAAAAACCTACTACAGGTCACAAGTTTCTGATACACCTATTTTTATTAGCTTTATTCCAGGTAAAAATACATAACGAAATAAGAATGCCACGCATATTTACCTTACTTAAATTAACCTTTCCAAAAGTTCAGTATGGCTTTATTTTTACTTCTTTACCCAGGAATTCAGGCGAAATCTTTCGCTAGCTGTAACTCGCTAACGGAAGCGTTTTTCGGACCTATGTTTATATAACATTTTTTCATTTTAATTTTTACTAGTACAAGTGTGCATGTAGGAAGTGGGGGGTGAGAACGCATTCCATTGAATCACTCCTGTATAAATATATAACATATATCAGTAATCCCGGACGGAGCAAGTAACTTATAAGTACTTTTTTTGTGATTCAATGTTTATTGCAAATTATATATATATATATCATATATATATATTATATATATATATATATAGTAATATATCATATCCCCTATGATATATATGTTAAGTTTTAAAAACTAGGCAAGTAATTTAAGTTAAAAATTTTAATTAAAACCATATAATTTTCTAATTCAGATTAACTGAGAGTGTTTGGGTGGTGTGACCAGGGTAATGAATTTTTATTTTTTAAATCGTTGGAAATGTCAGTGTCCATAAAACTGTGCAATTGAAAATTATTTGTCCAGCTAAAAATATACTAATAAATGTATATGTGTTTTTTATATTAATATATAAGTATTTTATTTAGCTTTGGTTTTACAAACCAGCTAAATATATTGTATCAATAATTTTTTTTTAATATTATTTTTTATTTGTATTCTTATAAAAATAATTCATTATATGTTCTGTCCACTCAATGTCTTTCTATGGAATGTTACCTAGCAGGAATGTTATCCAGCATAATGTCCATTTTAATTGCAGTACGATGCAATTGCAGGTGGGAAGGCAATACAGGGTATTTTGGTATTTAGTTGAATTGTTTACAAAGTTGTTTGCTGGTTACTAATGTTTTAAAAAGAAAATATTGAAGAAAAACACTGTTGAATGTACAATTAATTATTTCTCATGAAATGATATCACTATATGTACTCGTATATATGTTGTCTACGTTAATTATAAATAACTAGCATTAATAAACAGTAAGAAGAATATGAACTCTATTGTTCATATATATGTCTTAAACCCTAACCTCACTTTGCAGTAGAATCAAAAACGTGGTCAGTTTTAATATTTTTGTTCATTGAATCTCAGGAATGTTTACCACTTCATTGGACTGTTACTCAGTTAAAAAAAGTAAACCATTTTATGAGTGCCTGGAGTAAACATTCCTGAGGAGTTTAGTTATTATGGCTTTTACTATCAAAAAGGGGGACACAATATTAGTTTTACACTAATGTTGCCTAGTTACTTCACAATTTCTGGCCAGTCCCTAGCTGAGTTTTTGGGAAATAATAGGCTATTCATATGTTCATACAAAAAACTAGCTCTACAGTACTGAATTTTAAATAACTTCGGTAAAACTATATCAAACCTTGCTATAGATAAATGTTAGTATATTATATGTTTAGTAGCGGTTGCCCTAGTACTCATAGGTACAGATCTGATATATTTACCTTAGTTTATAATTAAATTAGACTGAACCAAATTAACTTATGTTACAAAGTGAGTACTTGTCCATTGATTGCAGTTATATTCATCTCACAGGGTAAACCAACAGCCATCTCTGAAAAACAGCAAACGATGAAAAGAGAAAAGTGGGAGGAGATCATAGATAGAATCCCAGGATTAAAAAAGGTGAATGTGATGGTAGAGGTTACATCAAGAAAGTGACCAAGTCTCAAACAACAATAAAAATGACCTAATACTGCTAAAGAGCTTAGAGGCTGCATTCCAGAAAGATATGAAACAAATTCTATAAATAAATATAATTTCACATAAACACATTCAGAAATGCAGCTCACAAGTAATTTAAGAGAGAGATAGTCTTTTAGATGGTTAAAGCATTAATCCCATATTGATTATTTCTGAAAATTTGGCATGCATCCTGTCTGAAGGAAAATTATCCGACTCATTCCATTTTGGTAGATTCAGAAAACAAGCAAGACGATACATACAGGTGTAATTTATTTACCAAAAAAAGTCAAACCTATATTCTTAGCTTCAGTTTCTAAGTCGCTATAACAAAGACCTCCAGCCATTTCGGCCATTTGAAATACTCTCTTTCAATCTTGAAAAGTGATTTCCCTGAAGCAAAAACAGTTCACTTTTTTTCAGATGACCCATCTACTAGTACCAATAGAAATATAACTTTCCTATTTTGTAGTCGAGGTGCTTGATTATGGATTTTCCAGTGTAACATGGTCCTATTTTAAAGTATCCATAGGAAAGGAGATCCAGATGGAGTTGGAGGAGCATTACAAAGGTTTGCTATGCTAACTACTAGTGGATTATGGTAATGATATTCCAAATACTGAAACACTGTTTAGTGCTGATGTACTGTCTAAAATCAGCAATGTAACAATGCTCTTTCCAAAAGAAGAGGAAGTTGATGAAATAATCAGTTTTGCCTAAATCAGAATCTTAAAAGGATCAAGATTGATTCACCAAATCTGGCACACACAAAAGAGGGGTAATTTTATTCAGAGAAATTTCATGTTATTACAAGAAAAACACCTGTTAAAAAGGACAAATTTGTAGCTGTTGTCCCACATTTCTAGCAAAACAACACTCATTTGATGATAAAATCTAAATCTAAACCTCTAAATATAAGGTGCCTAATACATCTACAGAGAGGAAAAAAATCGTAGGTTGTTGGTAAGACGAATGCAAACGTTATTGTGACCTGTATTCAGTAGTTCAGTTTTAATGATTAGTGATGTGTATATTTTTTTAGAAGTGCATGTTTTTAGAGTTAGTGAAGTTGACAAACAACATGATGGTTGTGATTCCTGACTTAGGCGTGCCACAAGCTTTGGTATGATTTGTTTATTTTAACCTCAGTTTGTAAGTATGCATTAGGTTAGTTATTACCTGAAGAAGAGATCAGATTGCAGATCTCGAAACGTAGTGTTACTGAATTTCTTGTTTCACTGAATGATGGCTAATGTCCGGAAAAATCCTGTTTCCTTCACAATCCTTCCATCGTCAAAAAAACAAAACCTTCAAACAAAGAGGAAAAGTTGTCCTAGGTATAAAGTTCTTCAAGTGAAGGCAACAATGACAACTTTTCTTTACAAAATCCAACCGATGACGAAAACTTTAATCTTCATAATCTGCTGGTTGATGATGATGTGATTGACATGGTTCAATGTGAAATCTCTAAAATATCCTAGGGGACACAAGTTTTCATTCCGTTTTTGCGTGGTCAAAGGAAGGCAACCAAATTTCACTATATGAGTTGTTTATAAATGGAAGAAGATGACAAGAGACGTGCAAAATTACTTTTTTTCAAAAAGTTATTTCTGGGGAAAATGAAAACGTTTTAGACTTCATGAAACAGACACTAGTTCTTTTTAACCAAATGTTTAGGCCTCAAATAATTCTGAAAGGTAATAGAATTCTTTTACATAATTTCCAAAATAGTTTATGTATTTGAGAAGAGTTAAAAGACTATATGATACTTTATTATTAATTCAGTGTTCAATCAGTGTTTTACTTTTAGAATCATAAAAAACTATCATGAATGTTAACCACACACAAATTAAATTTATATATAATAAAATTAAGAAAAAATAATCAACTTATAGGAGCATCTTGATTGTAAGAATACACATGTTAAAACAATCAAAATATTAGGAGAATTCCTCTCTTATAACATATTCCTTCTTTAGATAACATTCATAAGTTAAAATGTAATAAAAAAACTTTAAAGTGTAAACAAGTTTGTTATTATCTGTTCGATAGTGTGCTTTACATTAATTGTGTATAACAGTTGTATAAGTATTTGTCAAAATATTTTCATGCCAACCAACCATTCTAATATCAATAATACAAAATGGTAACATTCATGAGAAGACATTGGACACTAATTTACAAATAGATAAATAAGAGCTAAACGAAAACTTCGATTCGTGAAACCCAACCTTTTTTTAATTGAGGGGGTTATACTACTTTGGTTATTGTATAAAAATAAAACAAAAATATTTTTCTGTAAGTGCTAGTTCAGATTTCTATGAATTATACAAGTATTTTGATGATAACCAAAATAATTTGAAGATTGAAGGCTCTTGGAGTAATTGGAAACTTTTTTACTATTACTAAATGTTAATAAAACAATTTGAAAAAGTATTGTTTTTATTAACATTTAGTAATAGTTAATAATTTGAAGATGTTTAATTAACACAAGGTCTGTCCAATATATATATATATATACAAACTAATCCACTACAGTGGCTAAATAGAGGCATTTCTTCTAAGACAAAAAGTCAATGGTCAGCAACATTAGTTTTGGTGAGGATTGGAAATTGCAGGTATCAAAATATCCAAAAATAATTTTGTTTCAGATCACATGTTTAGCTTGACTTATTCAAAACCACGAGGCAGACACGCAAATAATAGTTACTTACATCATTGTCAGCCACCAAATAAGGAGAACGTCACTAGCCATTTTCAGCTAAATTGATGTTTTTCATATGGTCATATAACACTGACTTAAATTTTATATACATGTTTAATAATTTTAAGTGTTTAAAAAAATATGACCTGAGAAATAAATTATAGAATGATATTTTTAACCTTCTAAATTGTCTCATGTCCAATCCTAACAAAACTAGTGTGACCGATCAATTTCTTTCTTACAAGAAATTTCCTTTGGCGACTTAATGAGAAACTAGATTGCATGCTAATACAATGCAAAATATGTCCCGGCTCCTTGACAAGAAAAGATAACAGCTATTTTCTAGTGCATGAACATTTTAGTGATAACCAAGAAAATTACAGAAATTATGTGAGACTGGAGAAGCCTTCTAAGTTGGTGAAAACACTGAACACTGAATATGAGCAGTCCCTTATCTTTTCCAATTGTTGAATAAAAATATCTACATATTTTTGACAACTCCAACGTCCATTTTTGGGTAAAAAAGTATGACCAACTGTATCAAACAGATTGATATCACTTAATTGAGAAACAATTCAAGTGATTAGGCAAATTATTGGTTTCTTTTTAAAAAGAAAAAGCATTGCTGTTTTTCTTGTGAGAGTCTTTTAAAGTTATTTAATTATTATAACTTTCACAATGAAAGAATATATTTAGTTAAATTTAGAAGACTATCTTTTTTTGTTTTTCAAATGTTGGAAAGAAATAACATTTACTATGTTCATAATGATGAATCAAAATTCCATGATGAACAATATTTTCTTTTCTTATTTTACCTTTATTTACATATATTCTCTTTAGTAAATCCAATATAAATTGGCAGAAAAATTCATTAAAACTGGTATATGATTCAGTAATATAAAAATGTAACAACTTTACATTATAAAAATATTAAAGAACTACATTAGAGTCAAGGAAAATTAATTCAAATTCCTCAACTTGTTTGCGCTCTATCGCCCGAGAGAGGGAGGTAAAGTCGGGCCAACTCAACTGGTGCCAAGACCACTAATCAGGCAAAGTGCCTGCTGCCTTCTGGCACTTGGTGGTATCCTAACAGAATGTCCAATAACTTGAGTTCAATTGGAAATTTCCATTTATTAAATTGAAGATTTTCTTATTAAAACCATATGTTTTGATATGTAACAGAGATATATTTTAGTTACTGATATCACACAATTAGCTCATTTCTGAGAAACTAATAATTTGTATAAAAACAACACACAAACTTATCTACTCTAATACTGAAGAATAATTTAATTTTGAGTTAAAATTTTCTTGAACTAACTTCAAATTATTCCATTTAATTCAGTTTTCAAAACTAAGTCACCACATACATTCAACAAGCAAAACTGTTTCTGAGACTAAAAACAATTAAAAAGATTTTTAGATTAAAGTTTAAAATTTAAAGATTCTATGAAGGTATTCATTTCATAAATGAGATTTAAATGTTAAATTTCATAAAATTCAAGAAAATCCATTAGGCCTGTATAGTACTGCTTGAACACCATATTACCAAACATTAAAATTCAGCCCATAGCATTGTTTAAACAAGAATATTTATGGGAGATGCAGTGTTAATTTCATTCTTAATTAATGTCATTAAACATTCAAATGGAATAAATGATATTAAAATACGATAAATAACTATTATACAAATTCATTCATTGGAACTTTGTTATAAAAACTTTTAACAGTTGTTTGCCCAGAATTTAATAAAAGTTCTAATTTTTTTACTCTGAAAGTCCCAATGAAGCAATCCATCCAAAAATAAATACGTAAACATATTTAATATTTAGTTCTATTACTACAGTATACTACAACATTAGAAAAAACCAATTTTCAGATGAACACTAGATTCTCCACACTGAATATATTAGTTTTGGTTTCATAATATTCTTTGAAAAAGATACTCTGAAACATCCTGGCTGTGTGGTGTTCTATCGATCGGGAAACAAAAGAACCAATAAAACAAGTACATTACACATATTGTGTTGAGTAAATTCAGACAATGGACAAAACACCTACATTATATTAAAATTTAGTTTGATCTAATATACCTGAGAATTCATAAAAGATTTACAACACAAAACAAATGATTCCAGCAGATAATTAGCATGCTATATCATCACGTAGTATTTCTGTCACACAATCCTCATATGGATGCGAGGTCTATCCTCTTTGTAAATTCATAGATAAGAGAGTAAGCACATAGATACCGCAAAAATAAAATTTTCATGTTCTCTCTCAGTGTTGTAGGGCTGACAAGGGCAGCAACTTTGGAGTCGGTGGTGACGGCCGATTGAACATAACAAACATCCGATAATTAGCCGCTAAAATACAGCATGTAACAGGAGCTGAGCAAGATGCAGCAACGTGCAGTGTAGGAGATATTGGACCTGTACTCTGCACATTATTTGGTATTTGTACTTTTATAATTGTAGCTTCCACAGAAAAAACAACATATAACAGTTGGGTACTTTCCTGAGGCTTTGCATAGTTTTAGCAACTAATGAGACAGAAAATATATAAATAAATCAGTACAGATTTGAGTTTACAAAGGGGATGTATAACACTTTTATCAATCAAAGCTCTGAGAAATTACAATATTTTTGAAAATAACTTTATGGAAACTCTTATTGAAGCTCTTAACCTACCTTTTCAACAAGCATTGCTGCCAATCCATTTTTACTTCCTATGGTAGCAGATTTATTTTCACTGATTTACAGCCAATTTTTATTTTTATTTTGTAAACCTATATATGTAAGAGAAAATTTTACTAAACCGTACATATGCAATCCTATGAATTGTAATTTTTTAAATACGTCATTGTTTAATTGTATTACATTTTACTTCAGTTGTAATTGAAAATGAAATATCCAGGCTACAAGAGACTCACTTTAAATAAATTAATTATTGGAAAACTGTGGAAACACAAATGAATTTAATTTGAATAATTTATTACATCAAAATAAATCACCATCAACTGATGACCTGAGTCATTATCAGCAATACACCAACATTCAAGCAAGTTATTGAGCACAATATCAGCGTAATCATAGTTCTGAAATGTCTAATGCATTTTGATGAGGCCACACCCCATCAAAATCATACGCTCAAGCTCCACTGCACATCTGCTTGACATGTGCAAAACACAAACACGACTGCCCACTCATTACTCAATTTTTAACGCTCGGCTTCACCACCTTAGTTGTGGCATAACTCTCCTCTATTTAAACCTAAACAGATGACATAACACTGCATAACCCTTTTACTGCCGGCCATTTTTTTATTGTACCAGTCAAAATTGCCAAGGAGGAAAATCACTGTTGTGCATTCATTTACAAAAAATGCTGTATCTTTTTTATTTTTCATTAGATTTGCATGAATTTTTATTTTATTTACTCGTATTTAAATGCCTGTTTTTTAAATAATAAAAAGACATTTTAATTTGAAACAAACACATTATTTATTTTTAAAAATGATATAAATAAAAAATAAATAAAAAAATAAAAATTGTGTTTGGCATCTGATAATTTATTTTTAAAATTATACTAAAATTATGAGCATGATATCATTATAAACTAGAGCAATTGCTTAGAACATATACCAAATTTGAAGGTGCTACCTTGAAAACATAACTGCACTATGAGGATTTTCCCAACAACTGGTAGGCCTCCTCTAGGCCTACCAGTGGAATTTGAAGGTAAACTTATCTGTGCCACATCCCCCTCACTATCTAATAACTCCTCATTATCTGATGGTAAGATACAGTCAGGATCGTCATCAGTGTCCATCCACATCACTTTGATTGTCATCAATAGCCCTAACAATAATATCAGATTCGTTCTCGGCATCTGAATCTGACAAATTCTGAAGGAAATCGTCACTTAGTTCGTCTTGCACTTAGTTATTGTTCCCTCACTCACAGGAGAGTTAGATGTAACTCTTTTACTCATTTTATCCTTGATCAACAAAAGTAACACTTCAAAAAACTTTCGATAACATTGTAAACAACAACAATGAACGAAAGATTTCAGTAACATAATCCGATCATCTGGTTTTGACAGCTGTCTAGGTAGTTCGTCAATTCTAGTCAAAGACGACAAAAATAGAAATCCACAGTTCTTCAAATGGCTTCTTTCATTATCCTTTGCTCCTAAACAACCAAAATACCGAATATTTTGGCATTTGAACATAACAGTAGCCAGTAACGATAAAAAAAAC
Organism: Homalodisca vitripennis; assembly: GCF_021130785.1. Lineage (NCBI taxonomy): Eukaryota > Metazoa > Arthropoda > Insecta > Hemiptera > Cicadellidae > Homalodisca > Homalodisca vitripennis. The sequence goes on from NW_025782700.1 coordinate 10,353, forward strand.
AGACGTCCGACATATCGAACGTTGGCGTTTTCGGCAAAAAATGCCGACGTCCGATATGTCGGACGTCGGCAGTAAAAGGGATAACATTGAAAATAAATTTGGTTATTGAAAGTTGGTTATAATTTGTAATATTTGTCTAATAAAGTCTGATTTTTGTGCAATTTGCTTAGATAACAGAGCTGCTAGTGTATATAATATAATAGGCTTGAAATATGATGTTGAATGTCTTTTACTATTAAAGAAATAAGTCCAACCTCTATCAGTTTCTGTAGAAACCACACACATGTAATATGTATAATTAACTAAAAATTACCGCACTTACCTTAGTTTAGTTCATCTATTTAGAAATAACAAATGTGTAGTATGGCTACTCACCTACAAACAAAACAACAAAATTAATACTCCACACAACAAACTGATATTATTTAATAGTAATATTTACAAGCAAATTATAAAAATATTAAAAATCAAATTCCAAGTAATTTTATTTTTTGAGTGTTCTTAATTGTAAACAAAAATGTAAACTTTTCAATCTTTGCAAAGAAATATTTTTTATCAGTCCTGTTTGATAAATTGTATGATTATACGTGTATACGCTACAATAATATATATATATATTTTATTTTTTTATTGTTTTTTTTTTTTAAATCTGAAATTAAAAAAGCATTACAATTTGTTGTTAATGTTATTCTAGTCTCTTTCCTTAAAAAATTTGAAAAATTTATGTTTACTAACAATTTTGCACACACACACTTTTTTGTTTTTGTTTACACTTTTACACAATTTTGCATTGAAACCATGAAACAATTTCAAATTAATAACAAGTACATGTTTCCAGTATTCATAGTTGTGCACTAACATTTTAAATTTACAACAATATGATTAAAACTCTTAAAGAAACAAAATATATTTTGTTTACAATGAATTATGGAATTGAAATTGAATAAAATCATATTTTCCTTTTCTCTCTTTTTTAATGTATCACATTATATAAAAAAACATGATATGATATGATACATTTGTATCATAATGTACATATGATACATTTGAATTTTAATGTAATATATATATATATATATATATATATATATATATATATGTATGACATGTGTCACTAATCCTATTTTTCAGCCAATAAGCTTCTTCATGGATTTCAAATAAAAAATATGTAAAAAAATCTAGTTGATAAAAATAAAAAGCGTATAAAAAGTAATCAATAAATTTCATACTATATATATCTTTTAAAATCTTTCATATGAACTGAGTTGCACACCCTTCAGCTCCATAAGTCTTTCAACTATGACAACCAACTTGATTGCTGTGTTCCAGGAAATCACCCACGGAAATAAGTGCTTTGCCAATAAACATCCTTTCAAGGCTTATTTGAATTTTGATTGATTTGTGATAGACTTGATTTTTTCTGGTAAACAATTATATTACACTATTAAATGTCCTCATAAATTTAGATTAAGAACTAGTATTAAAACTTTTGTTTTATGATACAGTTTCTAAACTCCTATTGCTGGTATCATCATCATCATCTGACGTTTCCGTTATCACGGGTCGTCGTACACAGCCTCCTCCACTTTTGTACTATCATTCCAGGTCTCCTCTTCCTCCACCTGTATTTTCTGTAGTCCCCCCTTCTCTCTATGTCTCTCCACACTTGGTCCTCCCATCTTCCTCTCGGTCCTTCCTCTTGGTCTTCTTCCACCTTCCTCCTTCTCCAGTGCTATTCTAGGCATTCTATTATCTCCCATCCTCTTCACATGCCCCATCCACTGTATTCTTCTTCCTTCCATTGTCTCTTGCAGTGAAACTACCTTCAATCTTTCTCTGGTTATTTCGTTCCTTATTGCTGGTATAATAGTATAAAATGTTGTTTATTATAAGCAACCTGTATACAGGGTGACAATTAAGTCTGAAACCTCTTTTTTAATTTTTGAACCACAATAGAAAGAAATACCAAAGTTCACACGTGCTTACTGGTGATAGTAACGCACATATCTGCTCAATTACCAATCGGATAATCCCTTTGGGGGACGGTCCACAAGGAGTCAGACAAAATTCTTAAAATAGCAGCATAGGTCAAGTTTGGTATCAAATTAAAGGTCTTACTTAGCAGAGTACAATGCCGCAAACCGGACTTCAAAAGGTGAATTCATTCAGTAGTTATAGCTATTTGAATTTTAAAAACAATTGAACAATGTAAATTATTAAGTATTACAAGTAAACACCAATTTTTAAGTACCTGTGATCAAAGTAAGTGTTCAAAATGTTCCCCTCCCATCATCTGACAATGTAGTAATCAAAGCCAGGAATCAATAATTATTACCAATAACGCAAGTACTGTTAGAATGTGAAAGTTGACAGATTGAGTCATACACAGCATCCACAGAAACTTAACATTTGGGCAGGTATTATAGGAAATCAAATTATGGGCCCATTATTTTATCAATGGTAATTTAAATGGTGACTCGTATCTAGGAATGCTCCAAAATGAGATAATTCCTGCACTACAAGCTGCTCTTGGTCGACAATTTCAAAAAATTTATTTCCAACAAGATGGCGCGCCACCACACTTTGCTCTCCTTGTTAGAGAATACTTGGATACAATATTCCTTCACAGATGGATTGGAAGACTTGGGTCAGTAGAGTGGCCTGCTCATTCCCCTGATTTATCTCCACTAGATTTTTTTCCTTGGGGATACCTCAAAGATAAAGTTTATCGTACTAAGCCTCGAGATTTGGCTTCAGCCCCTAAGAAATCTCATAGTCCAAGAAGCTCAAGATATTCCTCGTGACTACCTTCAAAAATGCAGTGGAATGGCTTTTACAACCGCCTAGGACATTGCCAGACGATGGGAGGGGAAACATTTTGAACACTTACTTTGATCACAGGTACTTAAAAATTGGTGTTTTACTTGTAATACTTAATAATTTACATTGGTTCAATTGTTTTAAAATTCAAATAGCTATAACTACTGAATGAATTCACCTTTTGAAGTCCGGTTTACGGCATTGTACTCTACTAAGTAAGACCTTTAATATGATACCAAACTTGACCTATGCTGCTATTTAAGAATTTTGTCTGACTCCTTGTGGACCGTCCCCCAAAGGGATTATCCGGTCGGTAATTGAGCAGATGTGTGCGTTACTATCACCAGTAAGCACGTATGTGAACTTTTGGTATTTCTTTCTATTGTGGTTCAAAAATTAAAAAAAGAGGTTCCAGACTTAATTGTCACCCTGTATATGATATACAGAAAAATTGATAAAAAAGTATTTGTCTTATTTTGGTACATACTTTTTGTGGCAACCTATTGCTTAATTGGTTTCATGATTTCACTGTTATTTAAATTCCATTATTAATCCTTATCAACAAAATGTCTTATCTTCTATTCAGTAGCAGTTCTTTTCCTTTAAAAAACTATCATTTGAATAAATAATTAACTACATATTTCTAACTTACAAATAATATTAGATATTTCCCTGAGTAATTAAGGTTTAACTCATTAAAATTCTTTTAACTTTTAGTATGGAGAAATTAAATACCAGACCAAATAAACTTAAATTTTTTTTTATCAAATTACTGTACAATGTTACAAAACAAATACATAATCTAATGGAGTTCTCCTGTCATAAATAAATTTATCAAGTGCATAACAGCTAAAATCAGAGGGCTTATCAAACACCAATGACATGCGGAGTGTCAATAACAACACTGACCAGCTGATCACAACACCTTTTATCACCTGATCGACCCAAGTGATTAATCACCTCAAAATCCATTTACACCAGTACCAGTCACCACAACACCACTCCTAACTGCCATTAGTAACAGATAAAATCAGAGGGCTGTCAAATACAAATGACATGGGAAGTGTCAGTAACCACAACACTGACCAGCTGATCACAACACCTTTTATCACCTGATCGACCCAGACAACACCTTTTACCACCTGATCGAACCAAGTGATAAACCATCTAAAACCCACTTACACCAGTACCAGTCATACAACAACACTCCTAACTGCCATTAGTAACAGGTAAAATCAGAGGGCTATCAAATACCAATGACATGGGGAGTACCAATGACATGGGGAGTATCAATAACAACACTGACCAGTTGATCACAACACCTTTTGTCACCTGATCGAACCAAGTGATAAACCACCTAAAAACCCACTTACACCAGTACCAGTCACCACAACACCACTCCTAATTGCCACTGGTAACAGGTAAAACTAGAGTTTCAGTAACAACAACACTGACCAGCTGATCATAAACTCTTATCACCTGATCGAACCAAGTGATAAACCACCACAAAACCTACTTACACCAGTACCAGTCATACAACACCACTCCTAACTGCCACTGGTAACAGGTTAAAACAAGAGTTTCAGTAACAACAACACTGACCAGCTGATCATAAACTCTTATCACCTGATCAAACCAAGTGATAAACCACCTAAAAAAACCCACTTTACACCAGTACCAAGTCATACAACACCACTCCTAACTGCCACTGGTAAAGAATGCAACATGCATCCAAATCTTGTTTACTTTACTATCATATACTTTGTCTATACACAGTGCAGGAAGAAGTATTTTAATTTAATAAATCAAACTTGCTTTATTTAAAATATCTTTTTTGGTCCCCACCTTTTGTATTTTTAATTTATACAGTTCTTTCCTGATTTTAACACAAAAGCGATGTTGTCAGACTTATTCAAAATAAATAATCAAAACACTGTTTTCTTTTATATTAATAATCTATTATAAAATAATTAAAAATCGTATATATCTTTCATTCTTTTAAATTTCTCTATGAAAATTTTTAAATTAAAGTTATAAAGCTTAATTTAATATTATATCAATACTAAATGCTCACCAATAAATCATTCTACGGAATACAAAAAGAAATTGCCTAAATATATTGAATTATTTTTTTTATTTGAAAGTTAGACTGCATCATCACTAGGTACTGCAGCAGTTTGAACATAAACTGAAGTTTTAGATTAGAATATAAAATAAGTAAAATCTGATGGTACGATCCTACTTTTGAGTTGCGAGAGTGTGAAGTAGTGACAATGATGTTTGTAAGGCGAGCCCTTGATGTGCGATACAAAGGTGCTCATTAGTCTTTTCATCTTGAAACTTAAGCCCTAGCTAATTATCCTTTACTTAAGGTATATATAAACATCGATGTTGTCCGTCTCTGTTTTAGTGCTGAGATGCCTTAAGATTGCTAAACAACACCAAAAAAAAAAACAATAAAATATCCGTAACATTTTTACACTTGAAATTAAAGAACTAATATATTGTAAATCCACAAATAGCAATGGAATCATATGCTGGCAGGATAGTTCTGTTATTTATTCAACTGCAATTAAAGTCTGCTTTTATTTCAGTTATAAATTATGGTATTTTCCCTTGCTCTCAGGGATCAAAATGTCATAGTCTTATTAATGTGTATACATTTATTGCTTTTGTTTTGTACAATTTCAGTTGATTAAAATATCTCAATGTAATTAATAATGAAAAAGGGACTTTTTAGCCCTTACAAACTAATTTTGACATATTTTTACACACTTTCTATTGTCAATGAAATAAATAATTCATGCTTGTATTTCATCTGACCTAGAATTGGGTCGTTTCAGTTGTTTGTTCCATAACTAGAGGATGTATAAAATGATTTCTAAAACTATCCTGTATTTGTCTTTGACTAGAAATTCAAGGTTTAACCCTTTCAGTGCCAGGGTCTTTATTTTTTTGCCATGCATAGAGTGCCAGGGTATTTTTTCATATGTGTATGTTAGAAGTGCCGGGCCTAATTATCATATTTTGTAAGCGTTTTAGTCAAATAATGATATTTTAGTTATTTCTTGACCAAATCACTCCAAATTTGGTTTATATTGTTGACGATAATATACTGTTTCATAAAATATAATATTAGGCTAGATAAAAAACTAAAAATAATAACTTTTTTGAAAAAACTCACCTTTAGAAATTTTTTTTTTCTTCGAATTTTCCAACTTTGGTCTGAAAAACTCCTCACAAAAAAATCTCAGAACAGTTGTAAATCACTTTATATCAAAGTCTATCTATTTGTGAACAATTAAAAAAAACACACACTCAATTTGATTCGTAAACATAGAAATTATAATTATTTTTTTAAAAGTCTCCGTTTCATAAGTTTTTTTGGTTTTCACAATCACTGAGCCACTATGATAAACAATTTTTTTTTCTGTAGCAACCAAAAATATTTTTTTCAGCTGGTTGTGATATTTATTGTTACTTTAGAGAAGAAAATAATATCTAATATATATATTTTCAGGTCTATGTACAGTATATACAAAAGTTTCAAAACTGCAAGCTTTAGCAGGAGTGCAACGGGTAGCACAAAGGGTGCACCCCCATTTTTTACATTTTTTACAAATAAAAGTACTTTTTTTCCTTTTGCCACCAACTTGCGTACTGGCTTTAACTGCAATATACAAACAGTTTTTTTCTTTTTTTTGAGGTAGTTTTTTCAAAAAAAAGACTCTGGGGTCAGTGTGCTTGCGTCCACCACCACCACCACCTTGGGCCGTTCTTGGAGTTTCAGGAGGTGTGAAATTTCTCCCTTCCTTCTGTAGAAGCCAATTCTTTCGATAACTCTTCACAAACTAATTTTACAGTAAATAAAATTCTGGTCAATGGTTTTATCGGTATTCAACTTGTATAAAATATATGCATTTAAAATAATTACGGTTGAAAATACTGAAGGTAACTTTTTTCCAGTACTTTATTGACTTACGGTCATCCATATAGGAACATAACATTTGGTCATTGCCATCTACACCTCCCATGAATGCATTGTAGTTCCTGATTATGTTTGGTTTATTGCTAATAACTAATGTTTGTGCCGCGGCCTCTCATTTGGTTTTTTGAGTTTGTCCTGCTTTGTCATCTGTAGACAATAGAATCACTTGTTTTTTTTGCGACTGCTTTTCTCTAAACCCAACCATCAGCATATGATCTTTCCTCTTATATTTAGTTTTTCCTACTTCAAATTTTAGCAGTAAATCTTTTGGTATTCCTTTTCGGTTGGAACGAACAGTTCCTGTTAGGGCTGTACATTTTGTATATAAATACTTTGCAAGTTTTGAGTGAGGTGAAAAAATTGGTCTATAAATATGTGATAGCCCTTGTTCAATAAATTTCCCATTTCCAACAATTTCACCACAAACATAATAACCTAAACCTTTCTCCATAATAGTGTCTTTGTCACTTCCTTTCGATCCTCTGTAAACAAAAAAATTGTAGCAATAGTGTGTCATTGCGTCACAAAGCATTCCAAAGTTTAATTACCCCATCTGTGGTGTTTTTTCGGCATGTATTGTCTAAGTTGTGTGTGTGAGCCTTAGAAGCAATGATGCTTTCATCAATAGAAATATTTTTATCAGGGGTAAAATAATGTTTGAATAAACGGTTTACATGGTCAACTAAGGGGTCGAATCTAGCACAAGGATTGTAATTTGGTTGGCCAGGTTTAGCGAGATTAGTTGTGTCAACCATATGGAAAAAACTGTAAAATTGCCTGAAATCTGTTTTCGTTTGAACATCCTTGAAAAATTATGGGTATGTATTGCGAAGAGCTTGTCCACCAGTAACTATAAATTGTTTGGTTGTTTCTTTAGGCCCATATTTATCAAAACAGCAATGAAAGCCTGAATTTCCAATAAGCTAACGGGTTTCCAGTTTTTTTGGCAACGACTGTGGGGTTTTAGGGACTGTTGATGGTAGGCTAAAAAATTTTTTGCATATTGATTTGTGTATTTTAACAAAAATATCTAACAATCCTACAGTGAAAAATAATTGCCAGTATGTCATGGGAGAAGAGTTTTCTTGGGGGTGCATGTTTTGATCCCAGGAAACCTCTCCGAAGGCAAATGGCTTTTGGAATCCTTGGTCATTTATTTCATCGACATCTACCCACCCAGAACCATCCTCTGAGTCACTTTCAGAACTGGATTGATCAGTTGGTACATTCCTAGGTCTTTTCCTAGGTCTTCCCCTAGGCCTAGATTTGTGGTGGAGTAGGACTAGGCCTAGGATCAGCCTTCATCATCGCTAGATGACGACACAGGGGGTCGGGTAAAGCGGCTAAGTGTTAGTCTAGGATTACCTAATACGGTTTGTGGGAAGGGCCGGGTTGATCAAATGAATCTTCAGGGACATAGTCCGGGTCAACATCAGTGTCATCAGCAAAAATATCACTGCTGTTATCGTCACTCTCAATGTTTTCAACATCAGACACGAAATCATCACTTATATAATCCTCTTCAAGAAGTTGCCTAACTGTCCCCTTCACTTACTGGCGATTTCGGTGTTTCTCTGTTCATTTTCAAATGAAAAAATAAACAATTACAAACAAATTAACTAATGAAAACACGTCTAAGTAAAATAAACGCAAACTGAACAACAAACATAAACCATGAAAACCAACTGAGGTATTATAGACGCACCAGTGCTGTCAGCTGTTCTGCTTCTCTTCACAAGCACAGACGTTCAGATGTAATTACCGATATAATCATTCGATATATCGAATAAAATCGATATGTCCTCATTGTAAAACAGATGTTCCGCTTTACAACAAGGAAAAGTATAACCTGATTGGTTGATACACAAGGCAAGAAAAAAAACCTAAAACGAGGACGTCCATATATACGGACGTTGGCACTTTATGCACAAACGGCCGGCGTCCGTATATACGGACGTTGGCACTCTATTGCACAAATTGCTGACGTCCGTATATACGGACGTTGGCACTTAAAGGGTTAAAATATTTTACTTTGTTAGGAAGTTATCAGTAAAAAAAGTAATATTAATGATTGTATAAATTATGACAAAAATATCTATAGTTAAGTCAAAAGATGAAAAGTACACCTTTTACTAAGTGAAGTTTGCATATTGTATATGGGAGAGAGAATCTAATTAATAATAATACAGACAACAATTTAAGAAATTGGAAAATGTAAAATTTGAAATTAATTGGATTATTCAAAATTGTAAGAGTTGCTGGTACTGTACCAAAGTTTTATTCTGAAACTAATGAGTTTTTATGTCTTTGAAATAATAAACAGACACATTGGTCACATTATATTTTCATTGATACTAAATTAGATAGGCACTGGATATCCTAAATTATTAGGTATTATTCATGAACAAAGTGAAAGACTCTAGAGCAATCTCTGATCAGACTGAGAATTTGATGTTTTAGATCTGATTGTGGTATTGATATATAAAACCCTTAAAATTTTACGACTGAAAGCACTTTGGTAAGACTACTTGTGTAAGAGACAGCTTTTCATAAGCCCATCAAACTACAAGGGTTTAAACAACATATTTCAGTCAGTAAAGTATTTATAACCCTCAAGATCCCATGGACACAACCCTAAATATGTTGGCATTGGACCTCTAAAATATATCTAAGGAGGGCCATGCCGCTGCCCCAAAACGCATAATGTCTTTGATGGAAGACTGCCGTTCCAACTTAAATGTTTTTAATAAATCTTTTTGTATAAAAACACACATTTTTATACCTTAATTTCATTGAAAATGCCTGTTGATTATTCAATATAAGTCATTCATAATACACTAAACATAAGCAATTATTCTAATAACTGAAGCCCTGTTTATAGTTTTACATTAAGTTCAAATAAAATATGATGTTTTATAAATATCCATATGTTTTTAAGTTTCAAGTTTTTTGTATTATAGATGTTTAACTAAATTTATAAAACAATGTACCAACTGTACCAAATGTCCAATGTTTAAATTTGGTTTTCACAAATTCAAAATCTCTGGTTTCAATTACTGGTACATTGTATTTTAAAAAGAGATGAACTATTTTTACTGTTTTCATGTAGATTTTATAGTCAACTTTTTCTGTTAATTACTTTAAAGTCAATTTTATACAATTCATGTGTGTGTTATGAGATACAAAACCGAGAAATATTTTTTATTTAAAAATTACTATAACTGTCACTACTGCTTTTTCTAGAGAGGGAAGGCACTGACAAGAATGTTAATATTTCTTATATGGAACAGGAAGCATTATGTCACTCCTTTCATATTTATTTTTTTTAGGGATTATTTCATTCATTGTGGACTATAACAGTTAGTTACTTAAATTAAAATATATATTCCAACACCAGTTAAACAACATTATTTTTAAATTATAATACATTATATTGGCATTTATATTGGTATTTACTAGCTGAGCATTAGTGAAGCCTATCACTGTAGGGGCTGGAAATCTTTCATTTCTGTCTGTTTGTCCATCCTCACGGTTATCTCAAGAATTAACAAATTATAATATATAGATTTTGATATTTTGCATAGAGTTTTACTTCTATATATATAGGCAACATAAAGTCCGATGATTCATGTCACACTCCATGGGATTTGGCTAAGTGTTACAAGCATTTACACGTTCATGACAGCTTCCAGATGTTTATTTGCCTATGATTTTTTCAATAACAAGAGTCAAAAAAACTTAATAGTTTCTTTTATGTGTTAAACATCTAAATATAAACGAGAATAGTAGTATGTAGACTTCGCAATTATTTCAATACGTTTTTTTCAAACTTTTTCTGTGTACCCCAAGCAGTATCTAAAAATTAATTTACCTTAAAAATTAAGTAATTGTGTGTGCTCGACGGGGTACACGATAGTCCGAGGTATTTACTTGAGCGCAAGATCAAATTTAACAAACCACAAGACAGGCAAACAATAAAAAACGCAATAAGGAATTACATAGCAATGTGTACTACAACGTGCTTTACAAAAGCCCGCTGTGTACCCAATCGGGTACACAACAACAGTTGTGAAAGATCCTGATGGTGTACATGTCGTTGTGAACGTGTTTAATATTACATAGGTCTTATAGACAACCATGATGGCAAAGATAAAATTTGTAGAATAAAAACATTTGTAAAACAAACTGAGTACAAATCATTATTATGTTTTAACATGTGATATAGTAAGACATCATAATAGAATTAGCTATAGACTTTAAATGTATGCAAGCAACCTCAGCAAAGCCTGTTATGCGACACATGGTGTGACATATTCTTAATAAGTAATGAGTATCACACAAAGTTATGTGAATTACTTATTATGGTTATTTTTTAATTGAAAGTTTATGAACTTTCAGAAAACACCAATAAAAAAAATTATTTACAAAGTAAAAATTGGAGAGAAAAATGCTGTTTATTTTACATAATTACATAAATTTTCCGAAAAATGGAAAAAAAAATCGCTTTAAACAGGATTTTTTAGATAACAATTTTTAAATAATAGTTTCTTACTGCCCTAAGTCTATATTATTACCAGATTTATTTTTTCACACCAAGAGCCAGTCACCCTGTATTTCAACAAGCTAACTCATTCATTTAGACATAATCATTAAGATGGACTTGTGCTTTAAGTAAGTTTAAATTTGATTTAAACAACCTGAAAGATGGTTATGAGCACTTTAAGCCTCACTGATTTATAACTAGAATTTAGATTGTTTACGCCTAGGCAAGGAATTACAATTGCTTGATCTGTAGTATTCTATTTATTCAACCTCATTATTGACTCTGTTCACTGATATGGAAAATCTAATGTTAGTAGAACACAATTTTCATTATTTAGAGATTTGATTCTGAATTGTTATCTTAAATTCAAACCAACAGAGTTGTCAGTGGTTGTTAGACATTTTCTGAATCATGGCTTTGGGTATTAGACATAACTGGCTCATATTAGTGATACTTTCACCAAGCTCTCCAAAGAATTTCAAAGTTACCACTGTTATCTTACTAGAAGTGAGACAGACAATTTCCATCAAAGTTGTTTGTGTTAGTGGTCAGAACATCCAGGACTGTGCTGTGTTGAGCGCAGTTGATAATAATGTTAAAAATAGCCAAATAATAACATTCTAAAAAGTTGTTTCCATGGGTTTTGTAATTTGTACACTGTTAAGCTAGGGTTCTATTACTTTATAGGTAAATATTTCTATATTATTATCAAGAATATCAATCAATTCTGTCTGAGATTGAAAAAGTGCTCTTTGTCCATACTTGGCAAGCAAACAGATTTTAAATTAATTCCATCTTACTGTAACTGTCTGAAAGAGATTATAACCCCAAGTATAAAACTGAATATAGGTGTTTTTCATAATACAGAGTCATCGAAAAATAATGCCTAGATTTAATAAAATTATAACATCAAAACCTTTCATGTTAAATGAGTAATTCTTTCACTGGACGATAACTAGTGAACGCAAGTTTTGTTTTTAGTTCGTCTGATTGTGTTTCCCTGTCTTTGTGATGCACAGACAAGCTGCGCAATCGTCAAGGTCAGCCGGCCACAGACGCGCCGCCGCCTCAGTACGATGTTGACCGTGCAACAAAAAGCACAGTGCGTAATTTTGGAACGCGGAGTCAAAGTCAATTGTCAGTGTACAGCGGCTCTTTCGGAGAACATATCCGGGTCAAAAAGCACCTGATAACAAAGCTTATCGTTCGATGGTTTAACCAGTTTTAGGGAAACAGGGACCGTTGGCAAAAAATCTAGACCAGGCCGACCAAGAACATCAGAAGAGAATGTTGAGCGTATCCGGCAATCTTGTGTTAGGAGCCCAAAAAAATCCATTGCTCGACGAAGTCTTCAACTAAACATTCCAAAAACAACAATACAAAATGTACTGCACAAACGGCTAAGACTTCATGCGTATAAAATTCAGATAAAACGGCAAATTAAAACCTACCGACCGCCCTAACGAACTGAATTTTGCATAGTTTTATGTTAAATGAAAATTGATGATAATCCAAATTTTCTACAGAGAGTGTTGTTTAGTGATGAAGCTACGTTTCACATAAATGGATGTGTAAATCGTCACAATTGCCGTGTATGGGATCGCAACAGCCAAACGAAATCCACGAGTTATGTGCGTGATTCTCCCAAACTCAATGTGTGGTGCGCGTTATTTCATGACAAAGTTATTGGACCTTTCTTTTTTTGTAGAAAAAACCATTACAGGCCTAGTTTACCTGGACATGCTTGAACTGTTTTGTGTTCCCCCAATTAGACGATATCGAACAAAAGACTGGACAGCGAATCATTTTTTATGCAAGATGGGCCCCACCTCACTACCATCGCGAGGTACGCGCTGCACTAAACGCACGCTTCCCAAACGGTTGGATTGGTGGAGCAGCCCCCATTTCATGGCCTCCTAGAAGTCCTGATCTTACCCCTTTGGATTTCTTTTTTCTGGGGGTACATAAAAAATATAGTTTACGCAGAAAAGATTCGGGATTTGGACCATCTTCGGGAGCGAAATTTCTTCCGCAATCTTAACTGTTACGCCAGATATGATTGGACGCACGTGGCAGGAAGTTGACTACAGACTTGATATCTGCAGGGCAACGAACGGTGCTCATATTGAAACATACTAAGGTATGAAAAAAAATTTATTTCTTTCCGCACATTTTAAGACTACAACCTTTAAATTACCTTTTAATAGTTTTTTTTTTTATGACAGTTATTTAAAATCTAGTGCATTATTTTTCGATGACCCTGTATTTTATTGAAGCACTGGGTACAGCATGTGTTTACCGTTACGACACATAAGTACAGGCAAGATCTAGAGTAATCCATACTCAGTTTTTGTTGTGAAGTCATCAAAAGATAAATTAGAATGAAAGCAGCTTAATAATATAAGCTCTTAATTCAGGGATCACAAATCTTGAGGCATTACAGCAGGGGTGATTTTAAGAGATAATCACCAACCATAACAATAAAACTCTCATAGATTAGACCTTTGTTTTGAAAGAAAGCTCTTTCAATTTGCGAGCATCTATTTTTTTATATAAAAACACTCTTGCATGTACTAGTCCATAATTTTAAATTCTAAAATGTCTCCTTACTTTATCTTTTAGAAATGTACTGGAGAGTATCATTCATCTACTTTTAACTTTCATCATACTTAATACTTTTAAAAGTTTAAAACAAAAGTTAATGAAACTTAGATACAACATTTAATGTTATATATTTAGTGAGAGAAACAAAATACGTTACCTTTTTTCTCCAGATCTCATAACAAAATCCTCAAGAGTATAAAAATACAGAATTATTCCAAACCTAATATTATAATGGGTTGTCCCTTTAACATCCAAGCTCTACAATTTCTGTTTGTTTTATTTTAGTATTGATATGTCGTGAACAGAAAAAATGCTGACCAATGGAGTTCCTCGGGATTGCTAGTTTGGCTTCACCTTGGTCAGTTCATGGTCGTAGACAGTGTCCTGTTGTTCTTGGCTCCATCGTTGGCAGGTACATCAACTTAGTGTTGCCATTTCTCTCCATGTCCTGAAACTTCATGCAATTCGTTAGTTTGGCATGTGATCATGTTTGTGCCTTTTGGCTCTAGGCAGTGTACATTGATGGATTCATTCACTCCAATCTGGACTTTAATGCAGTTTTGTCATACTATCACTTACATATTAAATTTTGAATGGCAGTTATTTGCCAATTTTTTTTAATTTTAATGCCTTTAGGTGCTTTTGTTTTCACCTGATGAAGAGGATTGAGATTTCAATCCTTGAAAAAATAGTGTCTAGGTAGTAGTTTTTTGGTAAGAAGGTATACCAAAGGCAAAATATTCCGAGGGGAAAAATCATTAATTATTCTTTTGTGTGTTGAAGGTTTTTTTCCTCATTAACTTCAGGTTTCAAAGAAATCTTAGGTTTAAAATTGTTTTTTAAAGTTACTCTTGTGGAAAAAAACTAATTAAATGGGGATTTGTGAATTACTTTTTTAGCAGAAAATAACATTCCTTAATATAAATTATAACAATTTAAAAAAACTGGCTGTGGAAAAATGACTTTAAAATTGTTTCCCTGATAAGAGCAATGTTTAAACCTCATGCACGTTTTACAACACCTTAAAACTGTTTTATGGTAGTGTTCATAGGAAGGTGCCCACATTTTAAAGTATATAATATAAATATGCCATCCGCATAATACGCTTTTTAGTTTTTTTCTGTACAAGTTTATAATATCTTAAAACAATGAAAATACCGCAAATCTTTGAGATTTATTTTCTGATTAACATATAGAAAATACAAAGACAACTAAAAAGAGTTTGGCATACATATTAATTATGATCTTCTAAAATTGGAGCCGTCTTCACATAAATTCTATGGGGACTATACAGTAAAGGTTGTAATAGGTGCATGAGCATAAAAAATAGATAAACCAACTAAATGAAGTAAAATAGATTGATAAGAGGAACTTTTTTTTTCGTTTATTTTTCACCCTTACCTGAACAATATTCCATAAAATATTTCCACCACATTTTTAAGCACAATTAAGATAATTATAAATGTGGTAGAATCCAAAAAAGAAATACAAAAACAATTCTTTTAACAACCTGATATTTTGTAACTTTCAGGCTTGTATAATAAAAAATAATAATAAGACCAAAATAAGAAACCACATATTGCCTACCGAAACACAAACACAATGCACACCGGCACAAATACACAGTTTTGAGTAGAGAGATTAAACCAGCTTTTGTTAAAATCATTAAATTATTATCGTCCTCATCCCCCATGGCTAATTTGTTTTTCGGAAAGAAAACCTCACTTTGAACGAAATATTTTTTACAAAATATTCATTAATTTAGATGTCCTAGTCCAATTTACTATAGTAATTTAGATATTATTATGAAGACCTGCCTGGGCGAAAATTCCCATGCTCACTATTTCTGTTATGGTTGAATTTAATTTGCACATCATAGTAAATTTAATAAAAAGTCTTTAAATTGAGGTGCTTGGAAAAAAATTTTAATTTTTTGCCTTTCCTAGGCTGTTTGCACCAATGTTTCAAGTAACAAACTGACCAATAGATAGTTAACATTTTGCATGAAAGCCTTTTAACTTTACGCCATAGGAATCAACATATAGTTTCGATGACGGTTGCATGTCGATTCCATGGGATTTGACTGAGCATTAGCGAACATTTTCCATATTGATCTTTAGGGAGTAACCAGGATGGCATCAAAGAGAATCGTAGAATAAGTTAAAAACTTGTAAACAAACTGAGTTCAGTCATTTTGATATTTTAACATGTGGACATGGTAGTAAACACATGGTAATGAGATTTACTTTATTGTATTTGGCAGTAAGATTTTTTATTGACATTACTCTGTTATGTAGGTTTATTTGTAAGTATAGAAAAGAAAGAGTATTATTGATGATCTGTGTGTGGTCCCATTTTCGGGGATTTGGATTTGGCCTGAGTGTTAGCAAAGCATATTATAACACTCAGAGTGATGGAATTGAGATATAAAGAAACCCAAAGTAAAAAAAAGGAAATATGTTGTAACTAAACAGAGATAAACAATACCTTGTTAAATCTTGTTACTTGAGGGTATTCATTATTGTATAGATTTTTTTTGCTTCTTAGCTAAACAAAATTCTTCTGTCCTGTCCTAATACTGCCTAATGTTTTCAACTTGATATTTCATTAATGAATTGAGCAATAGACCTTAGAAATTTTACCAAATGAAACTTTCATTTCTAACATACATAAGACAAACGTTGTGTTTCATGATAGACATATTCCTTTTTGTAATAGAATTTTGCTGACCATTATGTAGCCCACTATTTATCACAGAATATCCCGAAAGAACAATTTTTTATGTACAAATTTTTTAAAGTTTTTTACAACATGAAACTTCCATTTCTACATAGTGACAACGAATGACGTTCTCGCATGATGGTTGCATTGTATAGTCTTACAAATTTTCCTAAGCATCATTAAAGACTATCACTTAACAGACTATCGACTCCGTAGGTCTATAGTAAAGGTTTCACGTTACTGCGCGGGGGCATTGGGGGGGGTATTGTCGGTTCGACGAGTCGCGTGTGTGGCGGTGGCCTAGTGAACGGATGGTTGACGTTAGGAGCGCGCGAAATATTGGGTGGGAGTGTGCTCTAAGATATTCTAGTTATTTGCCTGATGGATGTACATATCTTACATTCTGTTTGATTGTCACATTCATTTCTCTATTATTGATTGTCTAGTAACTAAAGCACTGCACACTACGTTTCATCTCATATATTACACTTGTTTTTAACTGACATAATAGTAAAAAAGTTCAGTTTATGTTGGTTTTAACATTCATACATAATATAAAGAAACATTTTTTAAAAAAAAGGTCCCAATGTATATTTTACAACATAAAAACCCATTACATATATATATATATTAATTTTCAGGTTCACATATGTTTCTTTACTTTTTCTACTCTACATTAACCTTGTTTATTTCAGCACTTGCTCTTAAAACTAAATTTTGAATTCTTTCTTTGAGGAAACCCTGCTCTGACAAAGCAAGAATTTACTGCTGTTCTCATGATTCAACAATTCATCTCCCTTCACGATAATGAATTAAAAAATGTAAAATGGTATCTATTCCCAATCTATTGGGTTTATGGTTTTATCCATGAAGGAGTTTAGTAACCACCAAGAGCAAAATATTCAAAATATTGGCCTAAAATATGTGTGTTCACAAGGATAGGAATACTGAGATGATGGCACACACACTCGTTGCAACAATGACGCAAAACAATGGAACTTATATAAAAGAAATGACCCTTACTTTATAAAATTGTCCCTTCGTACATAAATGGCTACTATTTATTAAACTCGGACTAAAATATATTATGTTTTCTATTATCTCACTAAATTTGATCCAAAAACTAAAACTTGCCTAACTAAATTTAGAAATTTTTGTTCACACCACTATTTAAATGAAGCTATTCAATTTTTACGTAAAAAAACACAAAACAGATAAAGAAGTTTTAATTAAAGATAAATAAAGTGAAAACTAGAATAAACTGTTTAGAAAAAATTTTTTTGATTTTAGTTTGATCCCATACACCATACCTTGCTCATTACCCCCATTGCCATCACATTTAACTCCTTGTTACATTTTATCATGGCCTGTTACGTTTACAAAAATTATAAAAGCTAAAAATAGGAGAATGGTATAAGAGAGACAGAGGGCAGAAGACACCTAGACAGTTTGCTCACTTGGTGGCCGACCATTAAGCAATTTTCGTGACAATTCAGTAATAGCCACAACGTCACTCCTCTAAGTGGACTCCTCCAAGGTCTCAGGTTATATCATCTCATCATCGACTCTACCCTTGCAAATATGATCCCACCTCACTCGCTCCTAACCTCACTTGGTGGCCTTTTCGTCTTTGGAGAAGAAAACAATCTAAATAATTGAAAGAAAATATATTTTTGCTCCTACAAGAGATTTTAATTACAATATATTAGACAATGTTTAACAAAGGCTTTTGTGACACAATATGTTTATTAATCGGATGAAATTATACAATTTTGATTAAAAGATGGAAATTGGAATTTATGTTACCTTACTCCTAGATCCAGAGTTTCCATTCTTCCGATTTACTCTGTTTAATAATCTGAATCCATTACAATTATAATTTTATGCAGTAGTAAATGCAATGTAAAAGTCCAATATACTGAACAATTAAATATATAAACAAAAGACGTTCTACAATTAATAGTAGATGAAAAAAATCACATGACATTGGCATACTAACCAACAGACTTTGCCAGTGTACATGTTAAAACAAATTTTAATAGCTCTATAAAAATATAATTTATAATAATAATAGTCATATCTTGCTGTATGGTGTATATAGAAACTTTTTCATATAAATTAATGGTGTTTTTAGAAGGCAAAATTAAACTAGGAGTAGGCTCAGTTTTCCCATAACAGGATGAGTGAACACATTACATGTAGTAAAACTACACATTACGTTGTGTTTTTTAAAAACATCAGTTATTTAAAAAAGACACGTTCTTTAACTAATGAATTACATGAAACACTCTCATTAATAATAAAGTTTATAAGATTGACAGTTTAACTAGTATAAATGGTTTAACATACATTTACTATTGATCCATTGCATTTGTTTTGGATTTTTCTAAAAATTTACAATTAAGTAAGGTAAATAGCTTATTCCC
>NW_025782701.1:0-31487 GCF_021130785.1 Homalodisca vitripennis
TTATAGACGACGAAAGTGATGAATGTTGCAAAGCCTAGAGCGTGTCCAATTTCGTGTAATAGAACCAAAAAGAATGAAACTTTTCCAGGTGCAGGTAGATCCATTGTATAATCCCAATCTTCGTCACCGTCCATATGAACATCTGTCTGGTTCATCCCCAATATAGGGAGAAAGGCGTGACCCACTAAACCACCCCTACCATCAAACACTCTACTGCAATTTTTCCGTAGATAATACAAAAGATGTTTCCTGGGAGCGATACTTAAAATGAATTGTGGGGTTTATAGGGTCCCCGCCGGAAGGTCAGGTTGGAATGTCTTGAGAATAGGGCGAAACGCATCCCGACATAGTTTGGTCATACTGATAATTACTACCGTACATAAACCAGGTAATATCGTTTTTTTTCCGCCCATCCCGTAGTTTTGGGTTTGCAGTGAAAGACGCTATTAAATTCGTTCCGAATTGCCGCATCTGGGCTGGTTCATTAAGTTAGTCGTCTCCTCATTTACATATCCGGTCACATTCAAGCCGAACGTCTCCTGAAACCTAATGACCGCCCTGTGTAATGTCTGTGGATAGCTCTGAGGTATTAGTATCGAGATAGCCGTATCTCTCCAAGTACAACAAAGTTTTTATTAGCAGCTATCAGAGGAGCTACACATAGAATAAATACCAAGAACCTCATCTCGCCAGGTTCCAAAGTAAACTGGCGGTAAAAATGTCAGCTGCTCACATATAAATAAAACCATCACGGTTTCGATCTCACCCTGCTCACTGGGTCTTTAAAGTATGGGTCGACAATGTTGAACCTAATCCACTCGTCTTTATCGGTTAGGTGTATAGCGTCTAGCGTCGGAGCCAGTAGTTTGTACATACCGTAAAAGACTTCGCTCACCCACTCTCACCAGATAATTAACAGACACAGCGTCACTCATGTCGACAGGGTCGCCCCACAAGTTTTCAATCTTTTTATTCCTACAATTCCACGTGTCACCGTCGAGTATCGGAGTGTTCACTTTAAGGTATCCTCTATTAACAGCATCTCCGTCATACAGCGGAGAAGCTACTTGACTTAATCGTTTACGTCCAAATAACCATTTATCCTTATCCGTATCCGGTGTTCTTTCCTTCACATAATTTACAGTGCAAGCGTCGGTACCTTCTTTAGGTTCGGCAACATTAGAAACTCTGTAATTATTAAAGATAAACTGTTCCGTCCGCAATACTTTTAGTAGCAGGCAATAGATTTTGACACTGAGAGAGTGTAACGGCATCGTTTGGTCCTTGACCATCGGCTACATTCACTAGTCTCCTCTTTTTAGCGTCGATCGTGGTCCTTGTCTATCGCCAGCGTTTTTTCATTCAGTTTCCTGTTCAAAGTCTGTAGGTTTACACCGTCGCCAGCGAGAAGAGGATCAGCCCATCTGTCCGAGTCTTTTGTTTATCACATTCCCAGACTTTACCATCACTACTTCTTTTTAGAGTGTTCGTTTTAAGATATTTTAGCGTCACTGCATCTGTATCCCTCCGCGGGATCACCTATCATGCGCAACCTGTAGTTGTCAAACCTGTAATATTTGCTGTTCGTGTCCCTTATAGGGTACCTCCCTAGCAAGACGACGAAGAGTCAGAGCATCGGTCCAGAGTAGAGCATCACCTATGTTGCTAATTCTGTTACCTTTAGCGTCCCATCACATTTTTTCTTGGATACAAGCGAAACGTCAGACACAGTCCTTGAGGACTGCGCTATCCACATTATTTTTCAAGGTCTGCAGGTTTATATAGCGTCTAGACTGTGCTGGGCGTCGGCCACGTTACATAACCGCTTGCCCTTGATATCGTAGTTTGCCGTCGACTGTGAGACTGAATCCCTTGTCCAGGCGGACCCTCTCTTACTTCCTTCACGGACCGTATGATGACCAAACTTGTCAACACTCATTGTGCAAGTGATGAAGACTCCTCCTGTACATTGCTATTTATAAATATCTTATCCCAGTCAATATATGTGTTTTCATCAACATCTAAGACGCCGTGGAAGCGAGCTGGAGGTACGGTAGTGTGTATCTTATTTGATCCAGTGAAATAGTTGAACTGCTAGACGTCTTATAACTTCTTCATTTGTATTTTGTAAGCTGTTTATTTGATTCTGCTGAATAAGCGCTATAGATTCTGAAGGATTGCAATTTGAGAGTACAGTCTTTCTTACATCTTTCTTTAGCTTTTTGTTTACAGTATTCGTAACTCTCTGAATGTCTTGCTTCTTCACAGATTGTGGCCTCTGACCAAACTTATTGACGGTCATCTCATCAATGATCTGAATCTCGCGTTACCATCACCTGGATTATAGTCTTTGATTCTTTGAGTTCTTCGATAATGTTTATTATTTCGTTCCTATGTCCCGTGTTACCGGTCTCTGCTGAGGACACGAGGAGTCTGAGTCTGTCACACAGTTCGTTTGGGTCATCATAGTAGATAGGGTCTGGTGCTCCCTACATCCTTATACCCGCTTACTACCGGTCTTTGGGAAGAGTTGAGAAATAATGACTTTGTATTTCGTTGAAGCGTTACGGTTCACGTGATTTTTTATAATTGTAACTTCTCTTGTGAGCAGACGACAGTGTCCAATATATCCTTGTAAGCTCTCATATCGTTTACGTTGTAACGTTTGTCATCAGGCAGACGATTAAAAAGCAATTCATAAAGTCCCTGTTGTAGGTCTGTAGGACCGTTCACCTACGAGTATGCTACCCGTCATCTCCAAATGATAACTTCTTATCTCCTACCATTAGCGTATTCTTGTCGTAGCGTGGTCCGTACGTATGGTCGATCTTACTATGTTTACCTGACATATCCTTCATCATACTTGTCATGTACCTTATGGTTAGTGGATGGGAGAACGTGTTCTGTATCCATGCAGATGCTGAGAGTTGTCCTTCTTTCGTGCTGAGTATATCACTGACGTCTGGTGACGACGGTCCTGCTTTCAAGCACATCATCGTCCTGCAGGAACGCAGGTGTTTTGGGGGTTGACATAACGTCCGGAGTGAACTGTACGGCTGCCTCATCTTCATTTTCCTCTTCTTCTTCTTGCTTTGGTTCGGTTTTCGGTTCAGTTTTTACAGATCCTGTTGTTTTTCGTAACTCTGACAGGATAGGTTTGTACTGTTTTTCTAGAAATACGTCTGTGGCCAGAGTTCCTTCTCTGAACTGTTTATACTTTTGCTTTATAGCTTTCCTCAAACGAGTTATACTGAGAGTAAGGTCCTTCTCCTTTGAAGCCATTGTTTAAACTGACTGACAATGTGACTCGGTTTTAGTACTTTAATACTAACTACTTTATGGCAGTTCAACCTGTCTAAAGAAGAGGGCTCGTTTTTTATGCTTTCTTAGAAAGCGTACGACCTGCTTTAGTGACACCACGGTACCTAGCCCTCTTAGGTAAACTGTTTCTCGGTATCTGTACAGGTCTATCCGGGTCCCTGAACACAAAGGTCCTTTTCCATCCGTCTCTCCACTGGGGTATCTCAGCTACAGTATACTTGTCACTCTCCACGTGCTTTTCCATATATTGTTTCAGATGCTCTATAGGTCTGTTCACCCTACTGTGTATGTGAATCATGTAAGAGTTGAGTAACCAGAAATTCACTTGGATTAGCTCCTGTAAAACTCCTCCAAGCCTCAAACTGTTTGGTATTTGTAATTGAGTAAGTCCCGTCACGCAGTGTTATTCCGAACTTATCGCAGTACATTGGTACGGTCGGTAAAGCCAATTTGAGAAATTCTGTCGTAAACAGACTTTGACAAAGATTGTTTACACCAGCAAAATCTTTCTTCCTTTGACCTCGCGGTAAACCGTCTGGGACGGGGCCGTAACCTACGTTGTAGCTAATGTCAATGTAGCACTTTGAAGCTAGAGCACGATTGTAGATCTTGACAGGGTTCCTGATTGGTATTGTTCCTCTCTGTAATGAGAATACAGCGAGCTGCATGCGGTATGTTACACCCGTACTGGAGCATCCTTATACAGGTCTGCGCAAAGTTTACACTACCATGAGCGTTTCTCAACGGTACGATTTGACCGAATTGATCGGGAAACGGTCTGAATCTGGATAACATGTTCTGTGGATTTCTTACCGTACTATTTAGCATGTCCTCCGTGGTACACCACGAGTTCGAGCGGTACCCCCTTTGTTTTGACTTCTTTTCACAAACTCTATCCATATATCGCGATTGTAGAACCGTTCGCTTGCTGAAATCATTAACAAGATTACGGGTGGTAGACTAGCACTGTACATCCCTACACGCTTATGTCTCCAGCACCTCCTATTGAAGAGAAAACCATGTGGTCCGCGTCTGCTACAGTAATTACCGCAAAACTTTTTCTTATCGGCATAGTACCAGGTGCACAGGTTTGAATGGACTTTGTTGGATCTCTGGATTGAGAAACCTCTGAGGTCATTGTAGTGGTATATCCTTACCATCATAGATCTTGAATGAAACTATCGATTCCGATACGATACCTGCCTTTATCAATGTCACAGTCCTTGCATATGACCAGGAAGCCGTGTCTGTCTTTTCCACGCCAGAGCACACATTTGTTTAAACTTTTCAAAGTCTATATCGGTATTGACGTGGTCACTGTATGCATGGTGAAGGTTTGTTTCGTCTTGTTTGAATAGTACGATAAAGTTGGCATTGTCTCTAACGAGCTGTATTGGGTATATGGCTGTAGGTCTGACCTAGGTAGAATGTGTCAATATTCTTGTGTCTACCCATGGTGAAGTAGTTTTCGTATATTGTTATGTTTTTCACAGGCTATGTCGTCGAATATCATTACTGAATTCTGTTTAGCCTCACTCGGGTGTATGACAGATGCATTGTCATCATACGCGTGGTATCCGATCTCTTTTCGGCATAATCTTGGATAGTAGCTGGTACTTTGGTTGGTAGAGTGATTTTTTGAAAACACGTAAACATTTTCAAATCTCAAACCGTTAGGATCTACCAATAGGTTAAACAGTACGTTCGTTTTTAACCGCAATTGGACGGTCCCAACAATTAATCCGCGAATCGTGTCAGGTAGCAGAGGACCGTTTTTATTTGTACGATTCATACCACCACCTACAAACTCGTCAAAGTTTCTCACTGGTAATTTCACAGATTGACTAATCAGTCTCATTGTCCGAAGATAAACTAAGTTGCACATTATTATGACATAGTATATAAAGTAACAGAGCTGAACTAGTAGCCCTCCTGGACGTTGGAGCGCACAGCTGCATCCGCTCCCACGCAGCGGCTGGTGCAGCTGCATCCGGTCCCACGACTGCAGTTGCAGTCACACTCAGTGTGTTGGTGATGTCATGCTTGCTCACCCATGTGTCACTGTTTTTTATCGAACCCTTGCCATCTAACAAGTACTTTGTCTCCTTTCCGCCTCAACACTTTCTCAACTAGATATACATTACCAGTTTTGGACCTGAGGAGTTCTTGTTCATAAAACCCACCTTTCAATACTTCATCTTTAGAGTCTTGTAGAATGTACGTTACGGGTTTTGTAGGTTTTATTGCATATACTGTAAATACTTCATTTGTCCAGTTAGGCAGATAACCTTTTTTAAAAACTCCTTTGTATTTGCTAATCCTTACCTTATCGTTTAGCTTGAATTTAGTGATTTTAATTTTTTGTTTTCTTTTTGTGGTTTTGTTTAAACGGACAAGGATTTGTTTTACGTGTTTCTGTTTAACGTCTTTTGGTTTCATACCGATTGTTCTGTGGACATTATTATTGTACTCCTTGACTATATCAGATAGAATACTGAACCATTCGTAACTTCCACGTGTCGTGAATTTTCTATACATTTTCTCTTTTAATGTTCTGTTTAGACGCTCTACAATAGAGCTTTTCAGATGTGAGTAGGTCGAGTAAAGGTTTATTTTATATTTGTCCATTAGCTTTTTGACGTGAGTGTTGTACCACTCCTTACCCTGATCAGTCTGAAGGTTTTTCATCTTGTGTTTAGACAGTATAGGTTCTAGTGCATGCGCGACTTCTGCACCGGTCTTGTTTTTTAAAGGAATGGCAAACGCAAGTTTACTAAAGCAGTTTATCATTGTCAATATATACTTGTAACCTTTGTTTCACCCTTGAATACGGGATCATCTCTACTAGGTCAGCCTGGTATAGATCATTGAGTCCCTTCAGCGTAACCCTGCGTCTGGGATAGTTTTTCCTAGCCGGTTTGTGCAGTTCTTTCGCTATAGCGTCCATTTTTGTAAATGAAGAAAGAAATCTGTATACCGGTATTTATAGCCGTCTAAGTGGTGTGGTTTGGAACACCCACATCGAACACTCGCATGCTCGATGCCCAGGTTTAAACAGTATTTGATTTTTAGGGCCAGTCCAGAAGTAACTGGTTGTCGCCCGGTGATCAAATACTGTCCCATCCCTTGTTGCTTAGACAATGGAATAATCGCAAATGCAACGCCCGGTCGTATACTTAAAGAGTTGCCTGTTACACGATGCGCACTCCCATAAACTACGCATTGTGTAAAATGTATCTTTCATGAAGTAATGCGTTGTCGACACTTCTTCCCAAACAGCTGAACGGTCTCGAGCACACGTATGACAAAGTCTGCGTAGTCTGCCTCCGGCGTAAACTTCTTTGTATCTGGCTACCATTTCAAAGCAGTTTTCAAGATGTTTAGATTTAATTTCCCGACGGATGGATTCGGGGATCTGGTTATATCGTAAGAAGTCAATACGGTGTTGGGCAATTTGCCGCAGACAAAGATCATAGAGGCTCTTTGGGTTCCACGCCATGATTGAGAATGAAGTGCTCTCCCACCACCACCACTGCCTCCACGGTTACTCTCCCACCACCACCGACTCCCCCACTGAGACCTCACACTTTGCACAAATATAGGTGTTTACAGCAATATTTACAATTTTACAGTAATATCAACACTATATACATTTGTAATTTGTCATGGCTGAACCGGTCCATCGCTATCTCCCACACATTCACACTCGATCCCAAGGAATTATGGGGTTTAGTCCACCTGAAGGATCACATTCAAACCCCAAGGCCACGAACCTCTCGGAACATTCACGGCAAGAGTACATCTATGGGGTTTAGCCCGCCTCGTTGCCACACACATTCATACATGATCCCAAGGAATTATGGAGTTTAGGCCACCTGAAGGATCGCAACCACTCTGTCCGGGACCTCAGAGCCTATACACACACACACTCAGGCTTTTGGGTCTGCGAGGGCCGGTAGCAAGCACAGCGACAGGAAAGTCAGTGGACGCTGTGTGGTAGTGGGGGTACACGGTTGCGAGGAGAGCGTTCAGTCCTCGGTCAGTGATGGAGGAGAAGCAGCATCTACTCGAGCAATCGCGGGAGAAGTTAAAGAGGATGAGGGGGAAAAGCATTGACCTACGAAGGTTATTGTTTGTGGTGTCTGTGTTTAGAAGAGTGAAGGAGGCTGTATTTACACCTACTGTAAGTATACTATAATATACTAATATTTAGAAACTTTACTATAGCCATACGGTAGTGTTGTGGCGTTTGCCACTTTATTTTGTTGGTCTTTGGACGGACCGGGAGCTGTTTCCTTACAGCTGGTCGAGCCATCTGTTTTACCAGATGGTTGTTCTCTTTCTAGATGTTTCTGTGGCTTTCTGGCTTTTTGATTGGTTCTAGTATTTTCAGGTTTTCTAGATATCGGGAATTAGGTTTCTTGTGCTCTTCTCTTCTGACTTCCATAGGGCAAGGACATCTTGGAGTTTTCTGTGGTCGGAGTTACAAAATCAAAGCTGGCTGCCCGCTCCCTCTACGAACCGGCACGGTGTTTTGGTGTTAATATCGTATGCCTACCTTCCAATCAACGTTTCACGACCTCGTTTAATATTTAGGACCCAGTCTTTCCAAATTCAGTTTTTCGAATATCGTCGCATATTGGTAGCAGATCGTGGTTTGAAATGGAAGGCTAGGCTTGCCGGTGGGAGCGGAAGAATTCTACACAGCTATGAGAGCTAAGTCCTAGTTTTAAGTTTTTTTTAAAGGGGTAGACGTTTTTCTAAATTTTTTTTTAGTTTTCTAAATTTTCCTTACACCGCCTTTTTTACTCAAAATGTTAAACTTTTTCGAAGTAGCTTGTTTTTAATGTGCAAGTCTGAGCCAAGCAGTTCTTGCAACCAACTGCTACCTAAGCCTAGTTGTGTAATAATTGAACATGTGAGTGGCAGTATTTCTTAAACTTTAGTAACTTATTCTCACTAATTATTTAGGCATCAGGTATTTGGTTGATTTTTTTTCTAGCTTAAAATTTTACTTTAAACCAATTTTAATAAATTTTTTTCTCTCACCAAGTTAACTCTTAACCTAACTTTTACTTTCACCTACAGTGTAGCCTGTTGCCTTAAACATACCTGGTACTTAATTACTTGTGCTTTCTAAACTTTAATTAGCACCTTTTAGTATTTTAATTTAAACTTTGGCTCAGATCTGTGCAAGTAAAGTCGAAGGATTTCATAGATGCTGTTGGTGACTGCGTATTGTACTGCCGCCTATGTATAGCCTACCTTTTGTTTTTAAAGTTCTTAGCTTTCTGGTTAATATTTGAAACCCCCATTCAGTTTCACCAGATTATTTACTTTGGGTTGGCTTATAATTAAAAGTGTTCTTTTTTATATAACTTGCTTTCCTTCTGATATTTCATCTCTACATCTGATTTAATTAAAATTTTTAACCTTTCCACACCTACCCTTAGTTCCAAATGCAATTAATTGTTGTTATTCTAGGATTTAATTAATTATTTAGTGATTTATTTATTCTTCCAGCGGATTTACTCCACTTGTACATGTTTTAAGTTGATAAGAGTTTAAATTTTTAATAGCACTAATTTGATGATTTTGTCTACTGCGTTGAATTTATTCGAGTCTTACACAATTTTGTTAATTTAATCTTAGTCTATACACAAGGTAAGTGAAGTGTTACTGTTAAATTTATCTGATAATTTTTCTACTTAGAAAACATGTCAAACTTTTATGTAGGCCTATGCTATTTGATTGTTCAGGGCAGTTCAAGCTTAAGGGGTTTGATTTAGTCTAACAGTTTGCAATTTTTTTTTTCTAAAACCTTCT
Source organism: Homalodisca vitripennis (assembly GCF_021130785.1). Taxonomy (NCBI): domain Eukaryota; kingdom Metazoa; phylum Arthropoda; class Insecta; order Hemiptera; family Cicadellidae; genus Homalodisca; species Homalodisca vitripennis. Next base: position 9,148 of record NW_025782701.1, read on the forward strand.
TCAAAACTTTAATGTTATTGTAAAAATAATAAGTCTTTCATAGTCTATTATTAAAAGCCCCTTTGATTCTTTTGACTAGTGCCTGTTTAAATTAAAACAGTTAAAGTTAATATGGAGTACACCTTTAGTTTCAACTAGTATTGAAAGTAACATAGGCCTAGGCTTGTTTTGTAATTTTTATGAAGTTTGCAGCTTGGGGTTGGATTTGACGTGCTGACATACATATAAGTGATTTAATTACTTACAAAACTAAACTTTCTTTCCAAAATGTTGAAACATCCTTTCTTTTACAAACTTTTAAAAACTATAGTTTGCCACCTTGAGGGTTCACTATTTTATAATATACCTAACCCTAGTGGACTCTTTTGATTGATTGATATGTCAGCTTGCTTGATTCAACTTCGGGTGTTTAACTTACCTAACTTTCAGTTTAGCCTAATTTAAGCCTTAAGTGGTTAAATAATTTTTTTTTCCTTTGGTATTTAATTTCTAAATTTTTAATTTTTCACTGGGGTTTTTTTTTTGGATTCTTGGCCTCAAAAGAGATTTTTTTTTTTTTGGGGGTGTTCTAAATTATTTACAGTTTAAAGGGAGAGTTTACTATTTGGGCTTGTGTCTTATTCACTTGGGACTTGTTGAACTTTATGTAGTAGTTACCTGTAGCGCTACTTTACGACTTGCTCCACATATTTTTTTTGCTCTTCTACGGTACAGTTGCTCTTGCTTTTGATTAATTCTTTTGTTTACTTTGTTTCCCTCTCTTATTATTTTAGGTTTTGAAAGGTGTTGTTAGTTTTTTTGAATACTTTGAACTTTCTCAACCTTTTGAGAGGAAACAAATTTGAGTCTACCCCCGACTGATGGCAGCCGACATTTTTTGCTCTGAAAGCCAAACTTTTGATTTTTTTTTTCTGCCTACACCTGTTAGTGATACTGGAAGTTGGTTTCATGGTAATAATAAGGCAATGTACTTTATGCTTTTATTTATTTGTAATACTATAAATTGAAATAGTTTTTTTTTTTAACTTGTACTTTTTGCATACACCACAGTAAAATTGCTCTAATGATTTTCTGAATACTTTTTGCTGTGACTTTGAGGTGTCCCAAGTCAGGGAAACTTATTAGGTCGGCCCATGTTTCCCACCTGAAGAAATATTTTGGGCCTATCTAAGACCAAAGCGCCGCTGCCGGGACGTTTATAGGGATGGTTTAGGGCATAGTGATGTTAGTTTAGTTTTTTTCTGTCTCCTTCTTCTTCTTCTTCTTCTCTTCCTTACACCACATTAACACTCTGATACTTTTACCTCCTCTTCTTTTACAGTACATATACACGGGGGGATCAGGGTTAGCATTGGCTGTTTAGCATTGAGAATTTTTTTTTGCTTCAGCAATTTTTCTAGGCTGTACATTGGGAGTGAACTTTATGTTTATTTATTTTTAACATTCCCTAATGCAGTCGAGCAGCCTGCTATCCTTGGTTCGGGCAACCCATTACATTTTACAACACAAGCTTACTTTTTCTTTCCCTTTGCCTTTCCTTTTTGTTGTTTCTCTTGCTTAGTAGGGTCAGTCCGTTGGCAGTAGGTGGAATTCGTCTTTGTTATTCAGCTAAGTTAAGCAGCGATGGATAGGTGTAGTTTTTATTGTTGAAAATATTGTTGAAGATTGTAGTTTGACCATATATCTTTGTAGTTAGTTTTGTTGTTGTCTCTTTTTGTGTCTTTAAGACTTTATAATTTTGTCTCTGAAGCTGCTAGATGTTCCAGCGGCTATATTTATTGTTTGCTGTTTAGTGTTTATACTGGAAGTGTTTTTTTTACTGTTGTTACTGTTATCCTTTGAAGGCTTTTTTTTATTGTTATTGTTTTAGAGGTTTATTGATTGTTAACCTAATTTTGTTGGGTTTTGGCCCAGTTAGTTTTTTTTTGGGTCTCTTTTCCGTAGGTTTCAGGGTTTTTTTTTTTGCCTTTCCTGGCCAACACTTAGAAACTAGTTGTTTTTTTTGTTTTTAAAGTTCCTAATTAAACCACTTTACCACGACCAAATGATTTCCTTACTCCGTTAAGCTCTTCCCGTAGCTCTACAGTTTTTCTTTCACGCCTTTTAAGAGCCTGAATTTATTTGCTCCAAGTCTCTAAATTTAAAAAAACTAGTATGGAAAAATAAAACTTTATTTTGTCTTTTCCCACTGGCCACCAATTTTTTTTTCTCAGCCGTCCCGTAGGGGGAGGAGAGTACTGGCCCACTTTTGCTAAATTTTGCCAGTACCAGGTTTTTACCTAATTAGCCTTTACAACACGAACTTGGGTCTGTTGATATTATGATGGGTGTAATTTTCTCATATTTTTAATTTTCGCTTTGGAATGGTCTCTTCATCCCTTCTGTTTCCTCCCATCTTTGAAGAAAAAAAATACAGACCTTATGTCTGGAGTAATACTCTCCCGGTGGTCCAAGGAGTTCCGCCAGCCGTTCGGGGTTTCCATTCGGGTGCTTAAGTGGCCCTTGGGTTCCGGGGTGGAGATACCCGGATGGTGGAGACTTTAGGAAGTGCTTTGGCTAATAAGCTTTGGCTAATAAGTGTACACTTATTTAATTTCCTTCCCAACCTTACTGGAACACCCTCTTGTAGCCTTTTGACCACCAAGCGTATTAGTGATGTAGAAACAAACGAAAAAACCCATCCTTGTGTCAACACTTCAGACCTTTATTTATTGGTAGCTACCACAGAAAGTAGTTAATTTTGTTCAAGTTTTTTTTACTACTACTAGGCTTTTCCTCAAGCCTCTTTAAACAAAAAAGATTTAATCTTGAGTAGTGTGGTCAGTCGGAATGGATTCTAGCCGTTACGCTTTTGGAGCGCCTCGCGAGCGTGCAGGATATCCATACTAGAGCTATTTCTAGCTGTTTGCTAACGACAGCAGTACCAGTTGTAGTCTCTAATCTTTCCGTCCTTGTCTTCCTACCTTATCCTTTTGAGTTTTTTTTTTTTTTTTCTCTCCCGGGGTAGAGGGGGAGGATGTGGCGTTTTGCCACTTTATTTTGTTGGTCTTTGGACGGACCGGGAGCTGTTTCCTTACAGCTGGTCGAGCCATCTGTTTTACCAGATGGTTGTTCTCTTTCTAGATGTTTCTGTGGCTTTCTGGCTTTTTGATTGGTTCTAGTATTTTCAGGTTTTCTAGATATCGGGAATTAGGTTTCTTGTGCTCTTCTCTTCTGACTTCCATAGGGCAAGGACATCTTGGAGTTTTCTGTGGTCGGAGCTACAAAATCAAAGCTGGCTGCCCGCTCCCTCTACGAACCGGCACGGTGTTTTGGTGTTAATATCGTATGCCTACCTTCCAATCAACGTTTCACGACCTCGTTTAATATTTAGGACCCAGTCTTTCCAAATTCAGTTTTCGAATATCGTCGCAGTGTCTCATACTCTCCTTCCCGCTTACGCTTAGGACCAGTAATTTTAAAATAGTTTAGTCTCTTCTACGGTAACTATGTTTTTGTCTTTTGTCCGTCTAATACGGTTTTCTGTTTATTTCTAGAGTTGGATCCGTTTCACTAAGCACCATTTCTTTTAATTTTTCAAAATTTAGACGTTTACTAGTTTTTAAATTTAGAGTGAGACCTTTTATTTTACAGACTTCAACTAACGAATTTTTATTTGTGGACCACACTAAGTAGGCATAGGTTTTAGGACCACCAGAAACGAATTCTACAATGTATGACCCGGGACCGTAGTCGACCAACTCATCGGTCATCTCCCCGAGGTAGTCACCGGTAGGAAACTTTATACATGCCGTTTTTATGTATGTACAGTACACTGTCTGTGTCATAGTAAAGGACTTGAGATTGTAGCTGTTCCAAGTGTTCATACAGTTTTTAACCTCGCGTGAGATGTGGTAAAAGCGGCCAAGACGACGTTGACGGTTCTGAGGGACTCGCTAACCTCTTCTATGTTTTGCCAATTTACGAGGAGAACCTCTTCGTTAATTTCTTGAACCGTATTTACTTGTGTCCCGGGACTGGTTAGTAGTTTGAAAAATGTGTCGGGTGATCGTATTATCGATGTCTTTGTCTGGTTCTCTCTCTGTCCGAATTTTCCCCAAAACGAATTTAGCATTAATTTCGCGAGGGAGCGAAGACCCGCGTTCTTTTCAATTTTTGTTTGGTCAAGTCTGATACCTTCATGTTCAAAATATTTTTTAATGTACGTTTCTTTGTCCTGATCAGTGAGACACCAGGAAGGGTAGCCCGATGCCTCCTGTTTAATTTTTAGAAATTTATTTACAAAGTCTGTGAAGAGTCCGCCATCCTCATAGGTCACTACCTCGTATTCCCATAATTCGTACATTTCTAAAATGGTATAGCCTTTTTCTACAGCTTTTCTAATTTCCTGCATCGTCCATGTCCCTGTCAATGCTCTCTCTTCCGTGGTGTGGGCACAGTCACCCGAGTACATGTCCTCCCCACACGTCCTACATAAAACAAACATTAATTTATCGTTCATGCGTGTAGGGAGAACCGGGTGGTACAACTTTAGCGGGGGCAGGACTTTACATTTAAGAAGACCTTCAGCCTGCATGCCTCGCCCCCTACATTCTCTGTCACCCACATAGATTTTAGGATGAGATTTTACATACATTTTAAATTTATTAACAAAAGGATAGAGAGAGCATACGTCCACATACTGTATAGACTCCCCCTCTGCACACTTGTGGTATGTTCTTGCGTTGCCTGTTCTACCACCAAAGAAGGCGTCTCTTGGATTAAGTGGGAGCGTGTTTAGAATTGGTAATGAATTTAGGTATGCCAATCTAGGATCTTTTTTCATTTTCTTAAATTCACACTCCCACATCTCGATAACTTCGTATCCGGAATTTTGGAGTTTAGCTATTTTGGATTTGGTCCTTTCGTACCTCAGATGCAAAGAGTCCTGAGGGATCGTCGGGTAAGGGCACTTCCCTCTCGTACTTGTAACATTTAGGGCACCCGTGGAAATAACAACCCTGAAATTCATACACGCGTTCACCGTCAAAACCATCTACTTTTCATACCGGCAATTTTGACTTCTCTTTCCCGCCCTGCATGCTGGATTCGGATGCCACGCTGATCCTCCTCCCAAGTCAGCCACTGCAAAGCGATGGGGGATTGCATGTCAACAAGTCTGTATCCATTGTTAGGGACCAGGCCAATAGTATTGGGTTTTAAGAACTTACGTCTAAACACCAAGTTACAGGCGCTGGCTATGGTGACGGCTTCCATGAACGGGTCTACGTTACATTCTTCGAGAAACATTGCTCTGAATTTTATACACGCCTGCGCCAATATGTCTACATCTGAAATACAATACTCAATAAGTTTCTTTTTGGAAATCAAACACTACGTTTTTGTTGACCTGGTCATTATGCCAATTTTCAAAATCTGTATAACTTTTTTCGAACATCGATTCAGGGCAGTAGTATTCCTTGGGTGGGATGGGGCCTACATAGTTTTTGGTTTGCCAGAGTGTTAAACAAGTGAGGGAAGTAACCCTTCTTCTTCTCTGGGGGTAGATCAAAGGCTTTGTTGAGTGCTGAGAGGGCCATGGGGAAATAGTTCAGTGAGTCGATAAATCTCACGTTGTCCAATTCCATGAGAATGACTTTGGTGCCACGCATAATTAGCTCTGGAGTGAATTTTGTCTGTTTCCAGTACGTACTTTAAGATGAACTGAAAATCAAAGCCCTGGCCGTTATGAGCCATTACACAAACGTTTTTGAATTTTTTTCTAACATCCATTACGTAATCCATGAATTTAACTACAGGATCTTGTCTGAAGACTCGAGTACGGGTATTACAATGTTCACAATTTCCACCACCGATACATTTGAAACAGAATTGTTGCGAGACACATAGATTTACTTTATGAACCCTTTTATCGTCAATGTACTCGTCCTGTCTTGTTTCCAGATCGAAAAAGATGAACAGAAAGTCTTTGGTTTTGGGCTTGCCTGTGTCGACTCGCATGTAGCACTGGTGGTTTGGGGCCTTGAAATCATTACAGATTTTACAAAACACTTCCCCGCACACGTGTTTCGATTTACGCTGTTTCAGAAATACGAGTCTTTGACATTGTTTGTATTTATTAACAGATTTACACCGTTCACCCTGGTGAGCCGCGAAACATATTTGATTTTTTAGAGTTATGTTACAATTTGGGCAAACTATTCCTCCATGCTCCTCTTTACAGGGCGGAGAAACTGTCTGACACGCAGGACAGATGTTTGAGCATCTGTGAAAACCTCTGTGGTCGTAAGGGACATGACACGCCTCACAATAGAAATGGCAAGAAAAGGCTGCAGTCAGACTAGTGATTACATTGTAGTGACCCCTATGGTACAGTAGGTTAATTTTATACAGAGCACTTTCATTATTACCGTTAAAATACACGTCCCTACCCTTACTGTTATAGTTGTAAACTGTAATATTATATTTTTTGAGGTGATCTTGAAATTTTGAAAGTTCGTGGACCCCCGCTCCCTGTTCAGAAATTTGGACCCCGACTTTAGTCATCAGTTTTTGGGCTCTAGAAGTTTGTCCGCTTACCCTTGTCCTGCCTTACTGCTTTGAACTGAGGATCTTTTTTGGCGTAAGCTTTTGCTACCACTATAGCTCGGGGCAGACACAGATTGTCCACATTTTCTATCGATACAATACCTGTTCGTGCTTTACATTCTTCGTGAAAATTATTGTACAAGCCAGGTCTTCTGGGACTACCACTACCAACAGGAAGATTGACACGCGTACATTCGACTTTGAACGTATCGGTAGACTTTACAGAGTCCGCGTTACTTTGAATTATCCCCCCGAAAATTTCAAAAAGGATATCGTCTTTGACCTGATCAGCTGGTCGAAATGCCACGTAGCCCGGATCTTTACTTTTTAAATTTAGACTATGAAGTGTAAATCCGAGGTAGTCCGAATCAGTGCAATTTGCTTTCATTTCATTTACAATTTTAGAAAATCCTGCCCTTAGCCAATCGATTTCATTAATGTTTTCAGGGACGGGATTGAATTTAAAGGTGGTCTTAGTACCGTATACCCTATATTTTTTTATGTAAGTCTCGTTTTTACCTAGCGTTTTTACAGGATCCAACTCCATATCCATATATACAGGTTCAGAATCTACTTCAATATTTTCGTAAGACATGTTTAAAACTAGGGATATATATGGTATTATAGAAACGATATTACGTTAGAAAATCAACTAAATGACTAATAAACTTAACTGCTACTAGTGACGATAATTTTCTATTTAGATTAAGAAAAATAGTTACAAGAATAGTATTAACGGTAATTGAAATAAGTATTAGTAAAAGTAAAAATATTTTTAACGTATTAGATTGAATTATTTTACTCGAGTAATATCAAAAGATCGTAATTGTTTTAAATAATTGTGTAAAACTCAGAGCGACACACGTCCTATCTCCCTGACCTCCCGCACGGATCTGACGGGAGAGAGAGGAAGGAGTGCCGGCCTCTCAGGTTCCACCAATCAGAGCGCTTAGATACTATTTACATCCAATCAAGGACGCGCTTATTCCAGCCAGTGGGGAAGCGCGGAAATTTTCTTGTTCAGAACTGGCTAACTCAGGTCTATTTATGTTTACAGCAGGACTTCCTCTGATGACGTCACCACCACATATTGCTATCTGTGTGGCGGGAGTGAAGAGTGCCAATGTGGATAGTTTGTTTAGAAATAGTATAATAAATTAGTTTTTACCCAAAAAATGTTTTATTTTAAACTCCTGGAACCCCTATGCTCAGCTCTAAATCATCACACAATAAGGTACGATTCGTCTTTATTTCTCTTGTTTAGTTTACTTTCCCGCCCTTTTTACATTTGAGGTTATGTTCTACTGTTCCCGCCAACTGGGCGCAGCCATATTGAATACGCGGGAAACCAAGAAAGTGAGGTTAGGTTCCCCTGTTCCCGCCAATTTCACAATTGAGGTTATGTTCTACTGTTCCCGCCAACTGTGCGCAGCCATATTGAATACGCGGGAAACCAAGAAAGTGAGGTTAGGTTCCCCTGTTCCCGCCAATTCATCATGGGCGCAGCCATATTGGAATTCCCTCCGTCCCTCGTTTCTCCCTCACCGGACCCAACAAATCACCGATTTTACCGAAAAAAACACCGATTTTCACACCCAAAATCACCGATTTTACAGAAAAACACAGGTTTTGACACCCCAAATCACCCCAAAACACTAGGATAAGAGTGTGAGCAGGGAATTTCTCCCGCACATGAGGGAATTTCTCCCACACCACTATTTTTTGATCACGTGATACATGGGCGCCGCCATCTTGGATCACGTGACCCCCTCTCGACCAATCAGAGCGCGGGGCTCGATGCGGGCGAGGTCTACTGACTTGATCCGGATTAAAAACGCTGAGAAAGATATGTTGGAAATCGAGAAAAAGTGCCGGAAACAGCGAGAGATTGCTAAGAAAAGACTAGAGGGCATGTATGAAGAGCAGGAAGATCCAGACAACCCTTCATATGGACCAGGCATGCACTAAGGTAGGATTACTTATTTCACTGTGGTTAAATGATGTTTACTAGCGATTTTCCAAAAAAAAAACAGATTTTTTACACTTAGGAACAATTTTCTCCTGAACTACTTGAGTTATTGCATAGATTTTGGTTTTTTTGTTATTTACACTACAATGAACAATATGAATGGTGGGATATTCATTATTTATACTAGAATATATTTTTTATTAAAAATAAATATTAATTTTGAACGTTTTTTCAACATTTTTTTGTTTTAAATTAAAAATGTGTTATTTTCATTTAATTCAAAAACCCATCATTTAAATGTTAGGTATAATGGTTTTGGAGTTGTGTGTTCCTAAGTTTGTGCTTTTTAACATGGAAAGGATAGGACGAGCCGAACCACCAAACAAGAGAAATAAAGCATTTCAATCAGAAAATTATAACATAGCTTACAGTGCACAATTATTCGAACTGTAATCAATCCACAGCGACACACTGATAACAGCGCTTAACAAATGAATCGTAAGAACTTACAAAGAATTTCTGTGGTATCCGGAGAAGTTCCTCTTCAATTGATTGTAGCAATCCTCATCATTACTATTGAAACGTCCTATGAAGCTACTATTGAGGCAAGAATTGTTCATTTAAAATCTGTTCATACCTATTCCCAGTCATTGTACTGTCTGAAATGTCGTAAGGTAGCACCCTATTACTACTGAAAGCTGCTCAAACAGTGATTCATTTTGATTTGAATAGTATATTCAAGAATGTGTGCATTACCGGTGTTGTTATAATTACAATTATACCTATTTACAACGGAATTGCGAAGAAAGTGTACTCCTGTGAAAAAACCATTTGTAAATTCATAACAATAAAACATAATATAAAAATAAACATTGAAACTCATTTTCACGAGAAAAAAATTCCACTGTCCTGTACGGAACAACTTCAAGAATATTATCGATAAGGGGCCATCAAAACTTAATTTAGTTTTTCTTAATTAGTCCCTCTACCAGTTTCGATTTCAACCTTCCTTAGTCATTTCGTTTTACCTGGAGAGCGGAGCATTGATGCGCACACTAGTAGTTCTACTTCCTCATTTTTTCCTGTTTTTTTTTAAGGAGAGGCCGATCCCTTTTTAAGCCTTATTTTGTCCACCCTCATGGGCCACTGGCTTGTGCGAGGATGTTATCAAACAGATTAAGGGGGGATTCGATACAGTGCACGGTCAAAGGTACTGATAAAAAGTGCAAGGGTCACAGACGGGATTTGAACCCGCGTTATCCCTAACTCAGACCCAGGTCCAACGACTTAAACCGCTTCGCCATCGGCACTCCTCCAATTGATCCTCTAGAGTACTTTTCTACGACACTTCTAGTTTCCTCCTAGTTATTTTTGGATTGTTAGGTGGTTCTCCTGATACCTGAAATTGTCTAATTTTTTCTGTAATGTTCCCAAAAGCAAAGCCCACGCACACCTTTTGTTCAATATTAAAAGCCATTCCTCGAACCTCAGTATCAGTAAAACTGTTAGAGTGGAGGAGGTTACGTTATGTTTTTATACCACAAGCAATATTCTTAAATCAAACAGCTGTTTTCAACTATGAGCCTTATTAAACTACATTTCTTTAAGTAGCAACGCAGTAATAAAATCATGTAATTCAAGAAAGGAATTGTTATAGGAATCAGAATAGTAAAATTTTCAACATGTCACCATTTTGTTTCTAAAATTGTTAGAGAGAGCTTTAATTTTCACAGAATATTTCAAATCTCTATTTTAGTATATGTGTAAAGTCTGAAAATGTGGTGCATAAATGGGCAGTTAGTATAAAAGCATACGTTGAAACCTCTTTGTGGAACACTCTTATAATAAAATAATTAGTATATCTTAGCTTCTGTAAAAATAATTAAAAGTAGGTACTCAAGATCTTCAACTGTCAAAGATCTAGTAGTTTACTGTATATGCAAGGTTGCAAATGCGTTATTAAATTGTCTAGTTAATTTTTATACAACATCTTGACATGAAATATTAAAGTCTCGTATATTTTACAATCATCAAATCCACACAAAATGTGGATGCAGTTCTTTGAGTAAATTTGTATAAAGCAATTTGAGGGTCATGTACTTAATTGTTTCCAACCAATGATTACAATTAAAAATTTATTAGACTAAATTACATTAAATTATTGAACACACACGATCGGCATAAGATATGAATGTAATCAACATAATCAATCATTAATATGTCAATAAATATATAATATTGCTTTCGTAGCGTATGATAAAAAAATAAAATAGTAGGTACAATAAGTTTAATTTTAAAATTTCGTTACTTGGAATATTTATTATTGAAATTACATTATTGTCTGATTTATTGCTACTTGATCGTTTAAAAATATGTTCGAAAACAAGTTATCCTATCCTACGCGCAAAAGCTTTTAGAAATTAAAGATTAATTTATCATAACTTTTTACATCAATAAACATAAAAAGCTTCAGTACTTTACTAACAAACGACTATCCATGTCCAATATACATTGTTGAATATGGAGTGCATTTTTTATGACAAAGTATCGAATCATCGTTATTTTTGTTTAAAATAATTACCTACACTATCATAATATCGTAAAATGAATACAAGACCTAACTTACATTAAACAAAAGTGACTCCCGATTCTAAAACGTATCCAGAATGATTTTTTAAACGCCTAAAAAATTATAAAATAGGACCTCAAACTTTTTCTATATAGTCCCCTATTCTGTTTTTTTTTGTGTAGCGTTAGATCTCACCTTCGTACAAATCGTTTTAAACTCATCAAAATTAATATTTTGCGAAGTTGAATCTCCTTTAACATCTCATCTTTAGAAAGTGCTGATAAAATCAGACGCAAAATATACTCATATCATACTCCTAACTATCACAGTTTTGATAAATGTTTCAATTAAAATATCTGGTTTGAGTTTAGGTAATCGTAAAGATCAATACAATATCTGTTTTTGATTGAGACAGTAGAAAAGAGCAAAAGTAATCATCTTTAAACATTTTACACAGGATTGACTGGCTCCTGCATATGGACGGCTTACGAAGCTTCTTCTCAAAGAGTGAAAAAGAAGCTTTAGGAAGATTATTGAGGTCCAGTTTTTAATACCAATACTATTTATTCCTACGGTACCTCTGCTTTTGTACATGACCATATTCTAAATGTGTACATTTAGGTTTAATAAATTTGTATGTTAATTACTGTTACTAAATAACATGTGTGAGTAATATACTTACACGTATGCAGTTGATGACTATTATAACGTCTCGGAAAAAATTAGTGACATTTATGTGCAGATAAATGTTTTGGCTTGAACAAGCTTTCTGGTATCTTATAACTACTGACTAGAAGAGATTTTTTTGTGCTTGAACAAACTTATATGGTGAAAAGCCATGAAGGCTATTATACAAAAACCGTACATTCATTAATGCGCTAAATGTATTATTGAAAATTCTTGATGTTTATGAAATTGCAAATTAAGGAACATTTTTTTAAACATGAAGCATAACACTACCATAGATGTTAATTACGTTAGCAATGACAACACGTTTCTTCATTTTCATTCACACTGTGAATTGCCATTTGGTATATTACTTTACCTTTAAACCATGACGCTTAACTCATATCATATTTAGTATAAACCACCACAAAATAATTGGACTCTGCCATTTCTTCGAAAGGTGAAAAATTTGTATTTCATAAATTGTGTTAAAAAGTTTTATATAATATTCCCTCCGTATAATTGTATGGCTGTCAGTTATTATTCGGACACTTTCTATGCATTACGACTACAGGTGTTTAAAATTAATGATTGAAAAATATTAATCTTTAAATTAATGCTGTATTTGGTGGCTAATTAAATTTGAAGCGTGATGGAAGTTACCGGTTGCCTGAGATGTACATCAAAGGATAAGTTCACAATACTGTATTAGTTTATATTGCAATTGTTAATTAGCTTTATATAGTACAGTATACTCGTCGGTTCTTAATAAAGAGTGCGGAGAATAGTGACGAAGTCAGCTTTAAATAATCAGTAGCAATTCAACATAGGAAGTTGGAGTAAGTTATTGAGTAAGAATTGAACTTAAAGTGCCGGAAAGTTAATTAAGTAAGTATTTAGAAGAGCGACGGGGTAAATAAACACTTAGTTTTTAAGTGCATTTGATTTTGTATTAGGTGAAGGGTAACATTTTCACGTTTATCATTGATTTGTGTTTAAGAATTTACAAATTTTGGTTTACTGTTGATTTACAGTATGGTAGGTAATACGTTGAGACTTAAATAAGATGAAAGGAATTAGGCAAGTTAAAATTGGAGTAGGATACGAAGGACCATAGCGATATCCTGAATTTATATAAAACATTACAAAAAATAAGATAAGATAGGTTGAATTGACTAAATTGGTTATAACTTAAATTTATAAGAGCGTATAAAATGAAAATGATGGGTTTGTTAAAGAAGAGTGATTCATAATAACCTTTTACAATTTAAACATTGCGATAAGATCTACCTTATGAGGTAATGCATCTTCCTTCAATAGTCAGCAGAAAGAAATCAAATAGGAGGATTTCACATATCCACTAGGACAAAAGGGAATTAATATTTAAATTTAATTTTAAATTACAATAAGTGCATACTAGAATTAAATATAGAAATATTAATACTGAGAGCTCTGTTTAAGACGTTTAAACCGCTCACCTCAAGGGATTTGCTACCAAATTTTCAAAATTGTGATATCATCATTGTGTAAAACGGTTTTTGGTTGGATAATCTGTACTGTTATTTCGAAACAATTTAAGGTGATACATTTTTGATAAACCTTCTTTGAAGATTGAAGATAAAGGGAAGGATTATTCAATGAGGAGCAACGAGCAATAAAGCTGAATTTAGTAGAATTTCATTAAATAAAATGGTCTAGTTATAATAAAAATGATTTATACAGTGTATACATTAAACATGATTTGAAGGATTGGCATTTTCAAAAGAAGTATTTGTGTTTAAAAAATGTTACAAAACGTATATTATTTCTTTGGTCACGAATTATTAAAATAAGAAATATGAATGTGTTGTAGCATAATAATGAAAACCATCATTTCATCCTTTAAACCTAAACATTGCACTTTAAAATTTAAGTTTTATTTTTTAAAATTTATTTGGCCTGGATGTTAAATCGTCTACACAGTGTTATTAGTAAGTTTGTAATTGCTAAGTTGGGAATTCTAGGTGGGCGAATAAATTCTTTCCACTAATTTTGTCTTTGGAGAAGGGACATTTAATAACTACAACTTTGAAATCAAAAAAGCTTTTCAAAAAAGTGTATAACACCTTAAATTAGTCGATGTATGTCCATTAAAGCTACAAGAAGTTAATAGTGTAAAACTTTTTTTGTGTGCTACGGATATTAAATGTGCGTAAAGCGTTTTTTTTTTTTTTTATTTTTTATTTTTTTTTTTTAGGTTACTTTTCAACTTGGCCGCTAAGCGGAGTAAGGACTATGGCTCTCTGAAGTACCCAAGTATGGAATAAAATAATTAAAATTGTTTCAGAATTGAGTTGTGAAAAGTTAATCTGCCACCTGAGAAAATAGTTGTGACATAAGGAGTCTTTGGTGAAAATTTAAATCCCATCTCAATTGCGTGCTCTTTGTGCACCTTTTATTGGGAAACTCTTTCTCTTATTTTACAATTCAATCAACTGCGAATAAATATATTTCTTATATATTTATAACTATTTATTATTGACTAATTTATATATACAAGTCACCATTTTTCTCAAAAAACCTCCAAATACACTTGAAATATCATTAAAAAAGGCAAAAACTATTTGCTTCTGAAAATACATTCATTGGATCCTCGAATAAAATAAATGGGTTTGGTTACGGTATTTGTTATTTCATGCCACTGTAAATAATATTTTTAAGTCTTTTTTAATTTATAAATTTTTAAAACATTTTAATCATTTAATTATAAATAGAAATATTTTTTAATGACGGATATAAAAGGCTTTTCCTTTTAAATACATCCCAATATTACTTGCAAGAACACTATATATTGATATAAGTAATTAGAAGATTCATTATTTATAAGTAGGCCTACTGCAAGAATTTTTATTTGTAACAGATTATTTTGCGAACTATTTTAAGAAAGATTATATTACACCTACATACTTCAATGAATACATCTGCAGTTGGAGAACATATTTCGCTACAAATATGGAGATGTAAACATCAGGTCAATACACATAAGCTATCTCTGATATGTTTATGGGCTACAAACCGATGGTTTGCCTCGTTTTATCACCTCTATCTGGTATTTCTACGAGTGTATGTATTTATGCGGGTGTACTGTATAGAATAGAATGGGTTTATTCCTCTCCATAAACAACACAAAACACATTTTTAAAGGATATAAAAACTATTGTAACTTACATTGGAAAACAAATCTGTACTACTTATATTCGTATAAAGGGAGAGCCCCACATGGTTTAAACCTGTGTGTGAAGGCTGAGTTTAATCAGTACACAATGTGTAAATGTCAAAGTAAAACAAATAAAAATGTACTTATACTGAATATAAAATAAATTTAAATGATTGATAAACTACTGTAAAGTAGAGTGTGTCTCAACCTAACTTAACAATTCAAATACAAATAAGAGAAATAAAATATTGAAAACAGAAGACTGATTTGTACAGCTTCTTGGTAAAAATTAAACTAACCTATACACTCTTTTTACCCTGCTTCCAGCCCCCTCCCCCTAAGAAAAACTTTCTCTAACATCCACGCATGAAACACACACACACGCACACTCACTCACTCACTCACTCACTCACTCACTCACTCACTCACTCACTCACTCACAACCACTCACGCAATACTAACTTAATTCCTTTTTTAGTTTTTAATACCTTAATACCTTATATATAACCCCCACATAATCACACACATACACAATACCCATATATGCAAAAACTTTGTTTTCTTTTTAGAAATTTGATAGTTAAAGCAAACCAAAACTAGAAAATACAAAGGTTATTAAAATCAAAAGTCAACAATATAGCTTCTACTAAAGATTGTACACGAACGTAATTATTGCACTAGTATTTTCCCTTCATGTTTTTCCAACCATTGGACACTTTATTTTTATACATTTGAAAACTAATATTTCCTGTATTTCTTCGCTCATCAGGAATGTTTTGTAAGATCAAATGAGCTATATAATATTCGTTCGTTGTTGATTGTTTTGTAAAGTTTTGAAATTTACACACCTATTTTCTTTTTAAACGTGTAGAATGCTTATAGTTTGCTAATTATATAAACTGACAATTTTTTTGAAAGCATACCACATAAGTTGTTTTACGTTAAGTTGTCTGACATCATGCACTTTAAACTAAGCGTACAACAAATCTGAAAAGTATCGTATTGGTTTCTTTAACGCGTTCTTTTGGTTATAGATTTTTTAAATTATTTTAATTGGTTGAATTTTTGAAAGAAAGCCCCTCCCCATGAAATTATTCTGTATTGCATAATTGATTGTACGTAATCATAATAAACAGTTTTAATTTGGGCCAAATTTAGGACACGAAATAAGTTAGAGAACATTAAAAAAATACACTTGCGCAACTTGCTATTAATATATCGGACGTGTCTCGCCCAATTTAGCCTATTGTCAAAAATAACGCCTAAATATTTATACTCACTTACTTTTTCTATTGGTTAGCATTTACATGGAATTCCTGCGTTTTGAACACACGTATGCAGTGTTAAGACCTTATCCACTGGGTCACAGACAGCCTGAAGAGAAACAGCCATGTGTTTAGTTTTTGACACATTAACGGTCAGACGGTTTTGATCAAACCATTGTTTGACAACGCGAAGTCCTCTCTCTGCATTTTCATAAGTTTCGTCCCAGTTATTCCCTTCAAAAAACTAGCGCTGTATCATCAGCATATAAGTAAATACTACAGTTATCTATTTCAAACATTACTTAAATTATTTATATAAATTAAAAACAAGAGAGGTCCTAAGGTACTTCCTTGAATAAATCCAAAGTTAATATTATTTGGATCACTTTCTACTACATTATTATTGACACCATGTGTTGTCTGTTAGAAAGATAGATTATCAAGCAACTGAGGCCCTTACCTTTAACACCAAAATACTCTAGTTTTTTTAATAAATATTTCCCTACGTAAAGAATGAAAGGCCTTAGCCAGATCTATAAAAACCATTAAATAGCGCTTGTTTATGTTAAGGTTATCGTGCAGGTTAAACTCCTCTGAAATTCGTATTCGTATAAAATATGCGCAACCCCACGGACAGTAAGAGCACATAGTATTTGCAGTAAGAGTAGGATATTCGCTACGAATATGGAAGTGTAAGTACTGGGTTGATGCATATATGTTACCTGTGTTACATTTACAGTTGTAAATAGTTGTTTCGGCTGGTGTTGAGACTCTTACCTTTTATTTCAATGTTATTGCCAGGCTGTCATGGCTGGTTTTATAAACAACCAGTATACATCAAAATTGTAACCAGTGTTTGTCCAACCAATACTTACTCTAATCATTATAAGTATATATACACCGAGTAGTGCTAATAGGCAATCTTAGATATTTTACGGACTATGTATCGATGACTAGGCTAGTGTTTATGTGTATTATTCCAATCATTCTTTAAGCTGACAGTCATTTTATGTTCATACATGATGTAAACCAGATCCGAGGTGGTTTAATCCAGAGCCTAGATACGATAAGATTATGGCCTGTACATCAATCTATTGATTGGTACAGATCTTTGTTATTTTATTATGTGTGGTCTTCAAATATGTTTATAAGCTGAACGTTAGCGAAGCCTATTACTTGAGGGATAGAAAAATGTAATTTTGGTCTATCTGCCTACCTATCCGTCTGTCTGTACACACAAAGTCACTTACTTGACCTGTCGTACAGAATTTAAACTATGCATATTAACACATGAAGCCTTACTTTCTTACCCTAAAATATCATTCTATAGTTAACTTATTTGGTGAAATTTATTATTTAAACACTGATATGAAAAGCCAATTTAGTTTTCTTTAACGTAAATCTACCGTGTGGTATGAAATATAAAGAAATGTTTAGTACATAGGCTTGAAGTTTTTCATGAAACTAAACTTCTACCTAGACAAGGATGAGATCTCTGATATTGCATGTCCAACCATAGAATTTAACTTGGTGTCGTAGAAGCCTACAACTCAGTAGTCTGACACAATTTGTATATTATTCGCCAGAGAATGTAATACCTTCTTTGTCGTATGATTATCTGTCGTTCTATTTACCGATAATGAAATAAAGTATGTTTCTTTTCATATTACACTTGTATCACTCAAGGCTAAATACAACTCAACGGTTTTTAAAACATAGATACTTGTATAACACAATCGTCCAATTTAAAATTAATCAGAGCTTTGATTATTAAATTATAAAAATATTTTATTCAAAGTATAATAATTAAAATTCAAGAACAAATTTCATAAGAAACTTATTTCTTATAGGGTTAAAATAAATCTGATTTGGAAAATTAAATAGTTGTTTGGAGTTAAAATTTAATTTTGAACTTTTCTATAGTTATCCATTTCCTTAAACCGTTTTAAATATCTAGCCTAATTATTTATTCAATATTTAATAATTAATAATTATGTGACATTTACACGGGCTGTAAATTTAATACAAGCTGCTATATGAGCTGTAGCAGAAATCATATGTTTATCATGTTAGGAATATATATATATATATATATATATATATATATATATATATATATAGACTTTTTGAAAGATTAAATGTAAAATTAGTTGTATTTAGTGTTAATTAATAAACAAGAATTTTTATTTTTTATTTATTCTAATAATTGTTAAATAGTCTCATTTTCTATAACAATTTACTATTTAATGAGCATTAGGTTGTAAGACCAGATACATTATTGATTTGTTTAATATGAGGTATCAATGTACACCGCTTTTAATTCGATATCCGTCTTGAAATCATACGATTATAGTAATAAACACATTAGAACACTCTTATTCAAACACGCAATTCATATAGTTTATTAATCATCACTCTGAAATCATTACAAATTTATATAATTACACTTAATTTTTCGGTATAAAGAAGGAAATTTACATTTTTTATTTCATCTAAAAAATAAATGAATTCCAATTATAATTTATATTTTACACAGCTTTATATTTTACTTGTGTAATTGTAAGAATGTCTTATATATATATATATATATATATATATATATATATATATATATATATATATATATATATATGTTAATATAAATTCTGTAACATATTTATATACAAGCCCTCATAGATAAATGACTTTTAAAACCATATTTTTTCTAAGAATGAGGGGATGTATATAATGGTTCAATGGAGAGAAGCCATCCGTGATATGTTTTATGGCCCATAACGCGGTGTCTTGGATAGTGCTATCATCTTTATCAGCTATTCCTGTATAAATAAGGGCCTACAGTTTGGTTAAGCATAACTAATCGTCATCGCGATGTAATACTAATTCCGTAGTGAATATCGTTCGAATAATAATAGAGAAATACATCGTGACCGTATGATAAACTAACTGTTATACTCGTAAATGCAATGCATAGTTTTATACGGGACTTTGCACTATTCTTATAATTGTGTTTTTTACATATACAACTAAAAATTAACAAGAATAAATTTGTTTTAAATTCGTATCGGCTGTGATGAAATATGGACAACACAATTTGTAATACGATTGGAGCTTTTAAAGCAACACGATATTTTGGAAGATTTTCCCCTTCTAACTGCTATTGCTATATTTGTTTGGTTATGCAATGTGTATAAGTAAAACATCTAAATATCACATTACATGTACATGCAGAAGTTACAGACTATTTACGTAAAATATAGACGTGGTGTAAACACTGGGGTCCATGCTGAGAAGCTATCGGTGACATGTTTATGGGCTATTATTCCATGGCGAGGATGATGTCTGCAGCTTTATCTCTTTAGCTGTATTAATGATGACTCACATTGTGTCACTAAGGACTTTTAGGGTTTTATTTCAAATCTTTAAATGTAAATTAGACTCCTATAAGATTAAATTAGTTCAAGGGGTCTGATTTTAAATAGTTTAATTTCTACAATTCTTGATATAAAGTTCCTAGATTTTTCAAGCTTGGCTTCATAGGTTCCTTTTGGGCCATGGAAGACTCACTGGTTGATGTCAGAAGGTCATATAGCGGCAGTTAACTACTGAAATAGGACATAGAGCTACTCGTCTAGTTGGACCGCAATATAAGACGTACTAGTGACATGTAGTGTTGCAGGGGCAGGATAAAAGGCGCTCATAATAACTATTATTAGTTTGGTTAACAACTTCATTACGACATTTTATATCCGTAGTATTCATTGTTGAATCTCTCTATTTGAGTGAGTTTTGTTTATATATCTAATAATTATAAAGTACGTTTTACTGATTTACACAGTGTTTAAGGGTGAGTTACATAATGCAGATCTATGAACGATACATAAACAACGTGTTATAAACCTCTTTACAGTAGTTTGATTATAGCTCGTACAACAAGACGCTATGAAACTTAGAAAGAATAAGCATCACGACAAAAACTTAATTAGTAATCCTATAACAAATAGTTGCAAACACTATCCTATTGATTTTCAAAATTTGAACTTTTCCAAGATTAATCATAACTTACATATGTTAAAGCTGACGTTTGTATATGTTTTCATTGAATATATGAAACACGTGTAAATGCTAATGTTAATCAAAATTTTTCCTTTATAAAAGGTATCACCAAATTGAAAAAAACGTGTTGTGTTATTTTTATTTTATATTAATTAAAAACGATGTATTGTTTCAAATTTCTATAACGCGACTAAAAATATTACCACATGATAAAAGAAATTTAATTACCTTTTAACTTTTAAATTTAACAAAAAATCATATATTTATTAATTATTCTTTATAGATTTAATATTTTTAGAATTTTTTGCATTTTTTATTTCTTCTCAACGCGTTTTTGACTCTTTTTAGACATATAGAACAGCAACCAAACAAAGACAGGGTTTCTCATCCATTTCATGTAAATCCATACAAATTACGTAAACTCATGAAGATATTTAAAGCAATGGTTATATGTGCAACCTGTGAATATTGTTACTTAATTCACAACGCCCTTTTTGTTTTGAATATACATTACAATAGGACATCATAATGTAATGGCTGTACGTTTTGTCTTACATAATGAGATATTTCTAAAAATTTTATTTAAGTATTAGTGTAAAAAGTAGTTTTAAAAATATATTGGAGTTTCATTGTTTTGTTTTGTTGTGATGTTTTTGATGTATTTTATTATTATTAAAATATTTTTGGTATATCCATAGATGCGTTTGACGATTATTGTTTTCTTAGGTATTCAGACAGGTGATGAATCGGACTAATTTTCAATCCCGAAAAAATTTAGTTTGTATTTCTTCATCCAGTACAATTATGCACACCGAGCTAGTAATATTTATGAACTTCCATTGGAGGAAGTAGTGTTCATTCCTAATATATTTTGTTTTATGGGCGACACCCTATAAATAACTTCAAGATTGAGTCCGATTCAAGCAACATAAAAAAACTGTTTTAATTGCAATTTTAGTTTCGAACATTGATGCGTTTAAAACTCTCCGCTCTTCTCATTCTTCATATTTATATCACTGTGCAAGAAATGTGTAGATAGCTTGATACATCTATGTAATTTTTTTATAGACTTAAGATTTGTCACTAAAATTATGTAATTATCGACATAAAAAGATATCATACTGGACGGTTAACGAAACTTCTCCTCTCAGTTTTTCATGACATTTTGATAAGATGATAGAGTGATACAAATCATACAGACGTCATGTCGGGAGGTGATTTTGTTGGTGCCCAGTTGTGAGTACGTTAGCAAATGACATTCTTGATGCAGAAATTTCGTGAGGGTGCAGAAATTAACGCAGTGGAACGTGATTGCCCTGGTATAATTAGTATGATACAGTGGCCCGCAAAGCTGCTGAAGACTAATACTTTCATAAAAAAAATTAAATATTCAACTTGGGAAGGGCGTCGTTTTCACATTGGCCTAGGAAAAAGCCGAAGACTGCATATTATTGACATTCAACTAGGAAGTGAGTTTTTTGTAGTGTTATTTGTCCGTTGTAAACAATGAAGAATAAAGATGACAAGTTATTAAGCATTATAAATATATATTTTTGTGACATAAACGATCCCATGGAGTAGTATTCGGCAGTCTTGTAGATCGGGATCATTCTGTACTAAATGCTTTTTTCATTTAATCCCCGAGAACTCCCAAATTTCTTGGTGTTTAGTTAGCTGCTTTTGAGAGCTATAATTTTAAGATATCCATAAAAACTCCTGAACTTTGTTTGTCTGTTGTAAACAATGAAGAATAAAAGTGACAAGTTATTAAGCATGATAATTATATATTTTGTGCCATAAAACGATCCCGTACGGCAGTATACGGCAAGTCTCGTAGATCGGGATCATTCTGTACTAAATGCTTTGTTCATTTAATCTTCCGAGAACTCTGATTTCTTGGTGTTTTAGTGATTTGCTTTTCAGAGCTATAATTTTGGATATAGGGCCTATCCATAAAACTCCTGAATGAGAAAATAACAGGAACAGCGTATTATGATTTATTATAAAACTACCATTACAACCTGGTGAACATCG